>NW_026963568.1:0-7500 GCF_036588685.1 Mytilus trossulus
GTACGTGGTCGACGTTGATAGCGGGGCTACCGCATGCGATGGGATGGGAAATTTTTTTTTTTTTTTTTTTTTTTTTTTTCATCGGGCTTACCCGCGGCTGAGAAGGTACGTGGTCGACCCGATAGCGAGCTACCGCGGGTAAAGGGACGTGGACGGCCGTGCTAGCGGGCTACCGCGGGTATCGGTGTACGTGGTCGACCCGATAGCGGGCTACCGCGGGTAAAAGGGACGTGGACGGCCTGGCTAGCGGGCTACCGCGGGTGTCGGGTGTACGTGGTCGACCCGATAGCGGGCTACCGCTGGTAAAGGGACGTGGACGGCCTGGCTAGCGGGCTACCGCGGGTGTCAGTGTACGTGGTCGACCCGATACTGGGCTACCGCTGGTAAAGGGACGTGGACGGCCGTGCTAGCGGGCTACCGCGGGTATCGGTGTACGTGGTCGACCCGATAGCGGGCTACCGCGGGTAAAGGGACGTGGACGGCCTGGCTAGCGGGCTACCGCGGGTGTCGGTGTACGTGGTCGACCCGATAGCGGGCTACCGCTGGTAAAGGACGTGGACGGCCTGGCTAGCGGGCTACCGCGGGTGTCAGTGTACGTGGTCGACCCGATAGCGAGCTACCGCGGGTAAAGGGACGTGGACGGCCGTGCTAGCGGGGCTACCGCGGGTATCGGTGTACGTGGTCGACCCGATAGCGGGCTACCGCGGGTAAAGGGACGTGGACGGCCTGGCTAGCGGGCTACCGCGGGTGTCGGTGTACGTGGTCGACCCGATAGCGGGCTACCGCTGGTAAAAGGGACGTGGACGGCCTGGCTAGCGGGCTACCGCGGGTGTCAGTGTACGTGGTCGACCCGATACTGGGCTACCGCTGGTAAAGGGACGTGGACGGCCGTGCTAGCGGGCTACCGCGGGTATCGGTGTACGTGGTCGACCCGATAGCGGGCTACCGCGGGTAAAGGGACGTGGACGGCCTGGCTAGCGGGCTACCCGCGGGGTGTCGGTGTACGTGGTCGACCCGATAGCGGGCTACCGCTGGTAAAGGGGACGTGGACGGCCTGGCTAGCGGGCTACCGCGGGTGTCAGTGTACGTGGTCGACCCCGATAGCGAGCTACCGCGGGTAAAGGGACGTGGACGGCCGTGCTAGCGGGCTACCGCGGGTATCGGTGTACGTGGTCGACCCGATAGCGGGCTACCGCGGGGTAAAGGGACGTGGACGGCCTGGCTAGCGGGCCTACCGCGGGTGTCGGTGTACGTGGTCGACCCGATAGCGGGCTACCGCTGGTAAAGGGAGCGTGGACGGCCTGGCTAGCGGGCTACCGCGGGTGTCAGTGTACGTGGTCGACCCGATACTGGGCTACCGCTGGTAAAGGGACGTGGACGGCCGTGCTAGCGGGCCTACCGCGGGTATCGGTGTACGTGGTCGACCCGATAGCGGGCTACCGCGGGTAAAGGGACGTGGACGGCCTGGCTAGCGGGCTACCGCGGGTGTCAGTGTACGTGGTCGACCGATAGCGGGCTACCGCTGGTAAAGGGACGTGAACGGCCTGGCTAGCGGGCTACCGCGGGTGTCAGTGTACGTGGTCGTCCCCAACCCGCGGTCGGTTAAGGCATGGAAACAAAAATTAACAAGTCCCGCTTACGTCCTGACATTCGCGAAACCAGGTTAACGTATCGAGAATACCATGCTTATGTCCATATGGTCCTGACATTCGCGAAACCAGGTTAACGTATCGAGGAATACCATGCTTATGTCCATATGGTCCTGACATTCGCGAAACCAGGTTAACGTATCGAGGAATACCATGCTTATGTCCATATGGTCCTGACACTCGCGAAACCCAGGCTAACGTATCGAGGAATACCATGCTTATGTCCATATGGACCTGACATTCGCGAACGAAACCAGGCTAACGTATCGAGGACTAAGGACAGCTCGGGTCCTGACACGGACTGGTTAGGTTAGGGGTTAGGGTTAGGGTTAGGGTTAGGGTTAGGGTTAGGGTTAGGGTTAGGGTTAGGGTTAGGGTTAGGGTTAGGGTTAGGGTTAGGGTTAGGGTTAGGGTTAGGGTTAGGGTTAGGGTTAGGGTTAGGTGGGTTAGGGTTAGGGGTTAGGGTTAGGGTAGGGTTAGGGTTAGGGTTAGGGTTAGGGTTAGGGTTAGGGTTAGGGTTAGGGTTAGGGTTAGGGTTTTAGTTAGGGTTAGGGTTAGGGGTTAGGGTTAGGGTTAGGGTTAGGGTTAGGGTTAGGGTTAGGGTTAGGGTAGGGACGTGCATCGTCAAGAGGCGGCTTAGGGTTAGGGTGTACGATGCCTGCCTTTGTTACGTTACGTTACATGAAATGTGATCGTTCATCGAGAGACCTGCTGTACTATTCTAACGTGCGGCTTCCCGATGAAAATTTCACCCTCGTAAAAAAGTTTTACCGAGGGTATAGTTTGAAGGCTTCGATGGTCGAGAGACCCGCGGTAGCCTGCCTGCGTCTAACGTGCGGCTTACCGATGAAAATTTCACCCTTGTAAAATTTTTTTTACCGAGGGTATAGTTTGACGGCCTCGATGGTCGAGAGACCCGCGGTAGCCTGCCTGGCGTCTAACGTGCGGCTTACCGATGAACATTTCAGCCTTGTAAATTTTTTTTACCGAGGGTGTAGTTAGACGGCCTCGATGGTCGAGAGACCCGCAGTAGCTTGCCTGCGTCTAACGTGCGGCTTCCCGATGAAAATTTCACCCTTGTAAAAAAATTTTTACCGAGGGTATAGTTTGACGGCCTCGATGGTCGAGAGACCCGCGGTAGCCTGCCTGCGTCTAACGTGCGGCTTCCCGATGAAAATTTCACCCTTGTAAAATTTTTTTACCGTGGGTATAGTTAGACGGCCTCGATGGTCGAGAGACCCGCGGTAGCCTGTCCGCGTCTAACGTGCGGCTTACGATGAACATTTCACCCTTGTAAATTTTTTTTACCGAGGGTATAGTTTGACGGCCTCGATGGTCGAGAGACCCGCGGTAGCCTGTCCGCATCTAACGTGCGGCTTCCCGATGAACATTTCAGCCTTGTAAAATTTTTTTTTACCGAGGGTACAGTTAGACGGCTTCGATGGTCGAGAGACCCGCGGTAGCCTGCCTCGTCTAACGTGCGGCTTCCCGATGAACATTTCAGCCTTGTAAATTTTTTTTACCGAGGGTATAGTCAGACGGCCTCGATGGTCGAGAGACCCGCAGAAGCCTGCCTGCGTCTAACGTACGGCTTCCCGATGAACATTTCAGCCTTGTAAAATTTTTTACCGAGGGTGTAGTTAGACGGCCTCGATGGTCGAGAGACCCGCAGTAGCTTGCCTGCGTTCTAACGTGCGCCTTCCCGATGAAGATTTCACCCTCGTAAAAAAGTTTTACCGAGGGTATAGTTTGAAGGCTTCGATGGTCGAGAGACCCGCGGGTAGCCTGCCTGCGTCTAACGTGCGGCTTACCGATGAAAATTTCACCCTTGTAAAATTTTTTTTACCGAGGGTATAGTTTGACGGCCTCGATGGTCGGAGAGACCCGCGGTAGCCTGCCTGCGTCTAACGTGCGGCTTACCGATGAACATTTCAGCCTTGTAAATTTTTTTTTACCGAGGGTATAGTCAGACGGCCTCGATGGTCGAGAGACCCGCAGTAGCTTGCCTGCGTCTAACGTACGGCTTCCCGATGAAAATTTCACCCTCGTAAATTTTTTTTTACCGAGGGTATAGTTTGAAGGCCTCGATGGTCGAGAGACCCGCGGTAGCCTGCCTCGTCTAACGTGCGGCTTCCCGATGAACATTTCAGCCTTGTGAATTTTTTTTACCGAGGGTACAGTTAGACGGCTTCGATGGTCGAGAGACCCGCGGTAGCCTGCCTGCGTCTAACGTGCGGCTTCCCGATGAAAATTTCAGCCTTGTAAAATTTTTTTACCGAGGGTACAGTTAGACGGCTTCGATGGTCGAGAGACCCGCGGTAGCCTGCCTGCGTCTAACGTGCGGCTTCCCGATGAACATTTCAGCCTTGTAAATTTTTTTTACCGAGGGTATAGTTAGACGGCCTCGATGGTCGAGAGACCCGCGGTAGCCTGCCTGCGTCTAACGTGCGCCTTCCCGATGAACATTTCACCCTTGTAAAAATTTTTTACCGAGGGTATAGTTTGAAGGCCTCGATGGTCGAGAGACCCGCGGTAGCCTGTCCGCATCTAACGTGCGGCTTCCCGATGAACATTTCAGCCTTGTAAAAATTTTTTACCGAGGGTACAGTTAGACGGCTTCGATGGTCGAGAGACCCGCGGTAGCCTGCCTGCGTCTAACGTGCGGCTTCCCGATGAACATTTCAGCCTTGTGAATTTTTTTTACCGAGGGTACAGTTAGACGGCTTCGATGGTCGAGAGACCCGCGGTAGCCTGCCTCGTCTAACGTGCGGCTTCCCGATGAACATTTCAGCCTTGTGAATTTTTTTTACCGAGGGTACAGTCAGACGGCTTCGATGGTCGAGAGACCCGCGGTAGCCTGCCTCGTCTAACGTGCGGCTTCCCGATGAACATTTCAGCCTTGTACATTTTTTTTTACCGAGGGTACAGTTAGACGGCTTCGATCGATGGTCGAGAGACCCGCGGTAGCCTGCCTCGTCTAACGTGCGGCTTCCCGATGAACATTTCAGCCTTGTACATTTTTTTTACCGAGGGTACAGTTAGACGGCTTCGATCGATGGTCGAGAGACCCGCGGTAGCCTGCCTCGTCTAACGTGCGGCTTCCCGATGAACATGTCAGCCTTGTAAATTTTTTTTTACCGAGGGTACAGTTAGACGGCCTCGATGGTCGAGAGATCCGCGGTAGCCTGTCCGCGTCTAACGTGCGGCTTCCCGATGAATATCTCAGCCTTGTCAATTTTTTTTACCGAGGGTACAGTTAGACGGCCTCGATGGTCGAGAGACCCGCGGTAGCTTGCCTGCGTCTAACGTACGGCTTCCCGATGGAAATTTCAGCCTTGTAAATTTTTTTTTACCGAGGGGATAGTTAGACGGCCTCGATGGTCGAGAGACCCGCGGTAGCCTGCCTCGTCTAACGTGCGGCTTCCCGATGAACATTTCAGCCTTGTACATTTTTTTTTACCGAGGGTACAGTTAGACGGCCTCGATGGTCGAGAGATCCGCGGTAGCCTGTCCGCGTCTAACGTGCGGCTTCCCGATGAACATTTCACCCTTGTAAAAAATTTTACCGAGGGTAAAGTCAGACGGCCTCGATGGTCGAGAGACCCGCGGTAGCCTGCCTCGTCTAACGTGCGGCTTCCCGATGAACATGTCAGCCTTGTAAATTTTTTTTTACCGAGGGTACAGTTAGACGGCCTCGATGGTCGAGAGATCCGCGGTAGCCTGTCCTCGTCTAACGTGCGGCTTCCCGATGAACATTTCAGCCTGGTAAAAAAAATTCTACCGAGGGTACAGTTAGACGGCCTCGATGGTCGAGAGACCCGCAGTAGCTTGCCTGCGTCTAACGTGCGGCTTCCCGATGAACATTTCAGCCTTGTAAATTTTTTTTTACCGAGGGTATATTTAGACGGCCTCGATGGTCGAGAGACCCGCGGTAGCCTGCCTCGTCTAACGTGCGGCTTCCCGATGAATATTTCAGCCTTGTCAATTTTTTTTACCGAGGGTACAGTTAGACGGCCTCGATGGTCGAGAGACCCGCGGTAGCTTGCCTGCGTCTAACGTACGGCTTCCCGATGGAAATTTCAGCCTTGTAAATTTTTTTACCGAGGGGATAGTTAGACGGCCTCGATGGTCGAGAGACCCGCGGTAGCCTGTCCGCGTCTAACGTGCGGCTTCCCGATGAACATTTCAGCCTTGTACATTTTTTTTACCGAGGGTACAGTTAGACGGCCTCGATGGTCGAGAGACCCGCGGTAGCCTGCCTCGTCTAACGTGCGGCTTCCCGATGAACATTTCAGCCTTGTAAATTTTTTTTACCGAGGGTACAGTTAGACGGCCTCGATGGTCGAGAGACCCGCGGTAGCCTGTCCGCGTCTAACGTGCGGCTTCCCGATGAACATTTCAGCCTTGTACATTTTTTTTACCGAGGGTACAGTTAGACGGCCTCGATGGTCGAGAGACCCGCGGTAGCCTGCCTCGTCTAACGTGCGGCTTCCCGATGAACATTTCAGCCTTGTAAATTTTTTTTACCGAGGGTATAGTTAGACGGCCTCGATGGTCGAGAGACCCGCGGTAGCCTGTCCGCATCTAACGTGCGGCTTCCCGATGAACATTTCACCCTTGTAAAAATTTTTTACCGAGGGTATAGTTTGAAGGCCTCGATGGTCGAGAGACCCGCGGTAGCCTGCCTCGTCTAACGTGCGGCTTCCCGATGAACATTTCAGCCTTGTAAATTTTTTTTACCGAGGGTATAGTTAGACGGCCTCGATGGTCGAGAGACCCGCGGTAGCCTGTCCGCATCTAACGTGCGGCTTACCGATGAACATTTCACCCTTGTAAAAAAATTTTACCGAGGGTATAGTTTGAAGGCCTCGATGGTCGAGAGACCCGCGGTAGCCTGTCCGCGTCTAACGTGCGACACCACGATGAAAATTTCACCCTCGTAAAAAAATTTTACCGAGGGTATACTTTGCCGGCCTGGATGATCGAGAGACCCGCGATAGCCTGTCCGCGTCTAACGTGCGACACCACGATGAAAATTTCACCCTCGTAAAAAAATTTTACCGAGGGTATAGTTTGCCGGCCTGGATGATCGAGAGACCCGCGATAGCCTGTCCGCGTCTAACGTGCGACACCACGATGAAAATTTCACCCTCGTAAAATTTTTTTACCGAGGGTATACTTTGCCGGCCTGGATGATCGAGAGACCCGCGGTAGCCTGTCCGCGTCTAACGTGCGACACCACGATGAAAATTTCACCCTCGTAAAAATTTTTTACCGAGGGTATACTTTGCCGGCCTGGATGATCGAGAGACCCGCGATAGCCTGTCCGCGTCTAACGTGCGACACCACGATGAAAATTTCACCCTCGTAAAAATTTTTTACCGAGGGTATAGTTTGCCGGCCTGGATGATCGAGAGACCCGCGGTAGCCTGTCCGCGTCTAACGTGCGACACCACGATGAAAATTTCACCCTCGTAAAATTTTTTTACCGAGGGTATACTTTGCCGGCCTGGATGATCGAGAGACCCGCGATAGCCTGTCCGCGTCTAACGTGCGACACCACGATGAAAATTTCACCCTCGTAAAAAAATTTTACCGAGGGTATAGTTTGCCGGCCTGGATGATCGAGAGACCCGCGGTAGCCTGTCCGCGTCTAACGTGCGACACCACGATGAAAATTTCACCCTCGTAAAATTTTTTTACCGAGGGTATACTTTGCCGGCCTGGATGATCGAGAGACCCGCGGTAGCCTGTCCGCGTCTAACGTGCGACACCACGATGAAAATTTCACCCTCGTAAAAAAATTTTACCGAGGGTATAGTTTGCCGGCCTGGATGATCGAGAGACCCGC
>NW_026963568.1:17500-22500 GCF_036588685.1 Mytilus trossulus
TCGACCCGATAGCGAGCTACCGCGGGTAAAGGGACGTGGACGGCCGTGCTAGCGGGCTACCGCGGGTATCGGTGTACGTGGTCGACCCGATAGCGGGCTACCGCGGGTAAAGGGACGTGGACGGCCTGGCTAGCGGGCTACCGCGGGTGTCGGTGTACGTGGTCGACCCGATAGCGGGCTACCGCTGGTAAAGGGACGTGGACGGCCTGGCTAGCGGGCTACCGCGGGTGTCAGTGTACGTGGTCGACCCGATACTGGGCTACCGCTGGTAAAGGGACGTGGACGGCCGTGCTAGCGGGCTACCGCGGGTATCGGTGTACGTGGTCGACCCGATAGCGGGCTACCGCGGGTAAAGGGACGTGGACGGCCTGGCTAGCGGGCTACCGCGGGTGTCGGTGTACGTGGTCGACCCGATAGCGGGCTACCGCTGGTAAAGGGACGTGGACGGCCTGGCTAGCGGGCTACCGCGGGTGTCAGTGTACGTGGTCGACCCGATAGCGAGCTACCGCGGGTAAAGGGACGTGGACGGCCGTGCTAGCGGGCTACCGCGGGTATCGGTGTACGTGGTCGACCCGATAGCGGGCTACCGCGGGTAAAGGGACGTGGACGGCCTGGCTAGCGGGCTACCGCGGGTGTCGGTGTACGTGGTCGACCCGATAGCGGGCTACCGCTGGTAAAGGGACGTGGACGGCCTGGCTAGCGGGCTACCGCGGGTGTCAGTGTACGTGGTCGACCCGATACTGGGCTACCGCTGGTAAAGGGACGTGGACGGCCGTGCTAGCGGGCTACCGCGGGTATCGGTGTACGTGGTCGACCCGATAGCGGGCTACCGCGGGTAAAGGGACGTGGACGGCCTGGCTAGCGGGCTACCGCGGGTGTCAGTGTACGTGGTCGACCCGATAGCGGGCTACCGCTGGTAAAGGGACGTGAACGGCCTGGCTAGCGGGCTACCGCGGGTGTCAGTGTACGTGGTCGTCCCCAACCCGCGGTCGGTTAAGGCATGGAAAACAAAAATTAACAAGTCCCGCTTACGTCCTGACATTCGCGAAACCAGGTTAACGTATCGAGGAATACCATGCTTATGTCCATATGGTCCTGACATTCGCGAAACCAGGTTAACGTATCGAGGAATACCATGCTTATGTCCATATGGTCCTGACATTCGCGAAACCAGGTTAACGTATCGAGGAATACCATGCTTATGTCCATATGGTCCTGACACTCGCGAAACCAGGCTAACGTATCGAGGAATACCATGCTTATGTCCATATGGACCTGACATTCGCGAACGAAACCAGGCTAACGTATCGAGGACTAAGGACAGCTCGGGTCCTGACACGGACTGGTTAGGGTTAGGGTTAGGGTTAGGGTTAGGGTTAGGGTTAGGGTTAGGGTTAGGGTTAGGGTTAGGGTTAGGGTTAGGGTTAGGGTTAGGGTTAGGGTTAGGGTTAGGGTTAGGGTTAGGGTTAGGGTTAGGGTTAGGGTTAGGGTTAGGGTTAGGGTTAGGGTTAGGGTTAGGGTTAGGGTTAGGGTTAGGGTTAGGGTTAGGGTTAGGGTTAGGGTTAGGGTTAGGGTTTTAGTTAGGGTTAGGGTTAGGGTTAGGGTTAGGGTTAGGGTTAGGGTTAGGGTTAGGGTTAGGGTTAGGGTTAGGGACGTGCATCGTCAAGAGGCGGCTTAGGGTTAGGGTGTACGATGCCTGCCTTTGTTACGTTACGTTACATGAAATGTGATCGTTTCATCGAGAGACCTGCTGTACTATTCTAACGTGCGGCTTCCCGATGAAAATTTCACCCTCGTAAAAAAGTTTTACCGAGGGTATAGTTTGAAGGCTTCGATGGTCGAGAGACCCGCGGTAGCCTGCCTGCGTCTAACGTGCGGCTTACCGATGAAAATTTCACCCTTGTAAAATTTTTTTTACCGAGGGTATAGTTTGACGGCCTCGATGGTCGAGAGACCCGCGGTAGCCTGTCCGCATCTAACGTGCGGCTTCCCGATGAACATTTCAGCCTTGTAAAAATTTTTTACCGAGGGTACAGTTAGACGGCTTCGATGGTCGAGAGACCCGCGGTAGCCTGCCTGCGTCTAACGTGCGGCTTCCCGATGAACATTTCAGCCTTGTGAATTTTTTTTACCGAGGGTACAGTTAGACGGCTTCGATGGTCGAGAGACCCGCGGTAGCCTGCCTCGTCTAACGTGCGGCTTCCCGATGAACATTTCAGCCTTGTGAATTTTTTTTACCGAGGGTACAGTCAGACGGCTTCGATGGTCGAGAGACCCGCGGTAGCCTGCCTCGTCTAACGTGCGGCTTCCCGATGAACATTTCAGCCTTGTACATTTTTTTTTACCGAGGGTACAGTTAGACGGCTTCGATCGATGGTCGAGAGACCCGCGGTAGCCTGCCTCGTCTAACGTGCGGCTTCCCGATGAACATTTCAGCCTTGTACATTTTTTTTACCGAGGGTACAGTTAGACGGCTTCGATCGATGGTCGAGAGACCCGCGGTAGCCTGCCTCGTCTAACGTGCGGCTTCCCGATGAACATGTCAGCCTTGTAAATTTTTTTTTACCGAGGGTACAGTTAGACGGCCTCGATGGTCGAGAGATCCGCGGTAGCCTGTCCGCGTCTAACGTGCGGCTTCCCGATGAATATCTCAGCCTTGTCAATTTTTTTTACCGAGGGTACAGTTAGACGGCCTCGATGGTCGAGAGACCCGCGGTAGCTTGCCTGCGTCTAACGTACGGCTTCCCGATGGAAATTTCAGCCTTGTAAATTTTTTTTTACCGAGGGGATAGTTAGACGGCCTCGATGGTCGAGAGACCCGCGGTAGCCTGCCTCGTCTAACGTGCGGCTTCCCGATGAACATTTCAGCCTTGTACATTTTTTTTTACCGAGGGTACAGTTAGACGGCCTCGATGGTCGAGAGATCCGCGGTAGCCTGTCCGCGTCTAACGTGCGGCTTCCCGATGAACATTTCACCCTTGTAAAAAATTTTACCGAGGGTAAAGTCAGACGGCCTCGATGGTCGAGAGACCCGCGGTAGCCTGCCTCGTCTAACGTGCGGCTTCCCGATGAACATGTCAGCCTTGTAAATTTTTTTTTACCGAGGGTACAGTTAGACGGCCTCGATGGTCGAGAGATCCGCGGTAGCCTGTCCTCGTCTAACGTGCGGCTTCCCGATGAACATTTCAGCCTGGTAAAAAAAATTCTACCGAGGGTACAGTTAGACGGCCTCGATGGTCGAGAGACCCGCAGTAGCTTGCCTGCGTCTAACGTGCGGCTTCCCGATGAACATTTCAGCCTTGTAAATTTTTTTTTACCGAGGGTATATTTAGACGGCCTCGATGGTCGAGAGACCCGCGGTAGCCTGCCTCGTCTAACGTGCGGCTTCCCGATGAATATTTCAGCCTTGTCAATTTTTTTTACCGAGGGTACAGTTAGACGGCCTCGATGGTCGAGAGACCCGCGGTAGCTTGCCTGCGTCTAACGTACGGCTTCCCGATGGAAATTTCAGCCTTGTAAATTTTTTTACCGAGGGGATAGTTAGACGGCCTCGATGGTCGAGAGACCCGCGGTAGCCTGTCCGCGTCTAACGTGCGGCTTCCCGATGAACATTTCAGCCTTGTACATTTTTTTTACCGAGGGTACAGTTAGACGGCCTCGATGGTCGAGAGACCCGCGGTAGCCTGCCTCGTCTAACGTGCGGCTTCCCGATGAACATTTCAGCCTTGTAAATTTTTTTTACCGAGGGTACAGTTAGACGGCCTCGATGGTCGAGAGACCCGCGGTAGCCTGTCCGCGTCTAACGTGCGGCTTCCCGATGAACATTTCAGCCTTGTACATTTTTTTTACCGAGGGTACAGTTAGACGGCCTCGATGGTCGAGAGACCCGCGGTAGCCTGCCTCGTCTAACGTGCGGCTTCCCGATGAACATTTCAGCCTTGTAAATTTTTTTTACCGAGGGTATAGTTAGACGGCCTCGATGGTCGAGAGACCCGCGGTAGCCTGTCCGCATCTAACGTGCGGCTTCCCGATGAACATTTCACCCTTGTAAAAATTTTTTACCGAGGGTATAGTTTGAAGGCCTCGATGGTCGAGAGACCCGCGGTAGCCTGCCTCGTCTAACGTGCGGCTTCCCGATGAACATTTCAGCCTTGTAAATTTTTTTTACCGAGGGTATAGTTAGACGGCCTCGATGGTCGAGAGACCCGCGGTAGCCTGTCCGCATCTAACGTGCGGCTTACCGATGAACATTTCACCCTTGTAAAAAAATTTTACCGAGGGTATAGTTTGAAGGCCTCGATGGTCGAGAGACCCGCGGTAGCCTGTCCGCGTCTAACGTGCGACACCACGATGAAAATTTCACCCTCGTAAAAAAATTTTACCGAGGGTATACTTTGCCGGCCTGGATGATCGAGAGACCCGCGATAGCCTGTCCGCGTCTAACGTGCGACACCACGATGAAAATTTCACCCTCGTAAAAAAATTTTACCGAGGGTATAGTTTGCCGGCCTGGATGATCGAGAGACCCGCGATAGCCTGTCCGCGTCTAACGTGCGACACCACGATGAAAATTTCACCCTCGTAAAATTTTTTTACCGAGGGTATACTTTGCCGGCCTGGATGATCGAGAGACCCGCGGTAGCCTGTCCGCGTCTAACGTGCGACACCACGATGAAAATTTCACCCTCGTAAAAATTTTTTACCGAGGGTATACTTTGCCGGCCTGGATGATCGAGAGACCCGCGATAGCCTGTCCGCGTCTAACGTGCGACACCACGATGAAAATTTCACCCTCGTAAAAATTTTTTACCGAGGGTATAGTTTGCCGGCCTGGATGATCGAGAGACCCGCGGTAGCCTGTCCGCGTCTAACGTGCGACACCACGATGAAAATTTCACCCTCGTAAAATTTTTTTACCGAGGGTATACTTTGCCGGCCTGGATGATCGAGAGACCCGCGATAGCCTGTCCGCGTCTAACGTGCGACACCACGATGAAAAT
>NW_026963569.1:0-27574 GCF_036588685.1 Mytilus trossulus
GGTGAACTGTGATCAAAATGTCAATTTCCTATAATGACCAAAGAAATTACATTGTGTACATTCCATCTCTATAGATGTTGTCTGTCCAACGTCCCGACCTAAAGAGAAATAAAAAGACTAAGTTTTTCTTAATATAAACACGCGTCACGTGGTGTCTCCTCAATCTGGCGCGCGCGCTGGACCTAAAATAAAATAAAAACTTTCCAAACTAAACATGAAACTTCTCCGGTAACACAATACTAGACCCCTTACAGAAACAAACAAACAAACAAACAAACAAACAAACAAACAAACAAACAAACCAAAACAAACAAACAAACAAACAAAACAAACAATACCCCCCCCCCCCCCAATCAATCTATGTTTCAAAGGGGGAAAGACCGTTTACAATTGCTTTTTGAAAGCAATTGATTTATATTGTAAAAAGGCCTTTTTAACCATTCTGTTCCGTTAATACAAAAAAAAAAAAAAAAAAATCCCCCGAGACCCCCTTTTGCCCCCCCCCCCCCCATTTTTTTTACCCTCCACTTACAACTGAATGTAGTTTGTGTGCTATCTATCCTATCAACGTTAAACGAACGACAACTCCAGTTTTTTCCCTATTATATTGTTCTTACATCTCTTCTGAAAAAAAAATCCACCTCCTTGTTATCACTTAAACTCTGAAACTACAAGTCCAATCGATCCCAAAATTTACAGTCAGCAGGGCATACATGTACTAAAGGTTCATAAAACAACGTGGTGCCGATATCTCTCAAGACTTTTCCTAGAGAAAAAGAATGGCAATGCCGTAAAAATCGCTTGCTAGGTCCGTAATTCTCAATGAAATCCTACAATAAAAATGTCCGCTCCTGGATTGAAAAACTTATCTGTTACAAACTGGTGCTGAAAAATGTACATTTTAAGAAAATAATCCTTAAACGTGTTTTAAAGTTACACCGGATGAATAAAATCCAAATCATGCACTGCTGGTGAACTGTGATCAAAATGTCAATTTCCTATAATGACCAAAGAAATTACATTGTGTACATTCCATCTCTATAGATGTTGTCTGTCCAACGTCCCGACCTAAAGAGAAATAAAAAGACTAAGTTTTTCTTAATATAAACACGCGTCACGTGGTGTCTCCTCAATCTGGCGCGCGCGCTGGACCTAAAATAAAATAAAAACTTTCCAAACTAAACATGAAACTTCTCCGGTAACACAATACTAGACCCCTTACAGAAACAAACAAACAAACAAACAAACAAACAAACAAACAAACAAACAAACCAAAACAAACAAACAAACAAACAAAACAAACAATACCCCCCCCCCCCCCCAATCAATCTATGTTTCAAAGGGGGAAAGACCGTTTACAATTGCTTTTTGAAAGCAATTGATTTATATTGTAAAAAGGCCTTTTTAACCATTCTGTTCCGTTAATACAAAAAAAAAAAAAAAAAAATCCCCCGAGACCCCCTTTTGCCCCCCCCCCCCATTTTTTTTACCCTCCACTTACAACTGAATGTAGTTTGTGTGCTATCTATCCTATCAACGTTAAACGAACGACAACTCCAGTTTTTTCCCTATTATATTGTTCTTACATCTCTTCTGAAAAAAAAATCCACCTCCTTGTTATCACTTAAACTCTGAAACTACAAGTCCAATCGATCCCAAAATTTACAGTCAGCAGGGCATACATGTACTAAAGGTTCATAAAACAACGTGGTGCCGATATCTCTCAAGACTTTTCCTAGAGAAAAAGAATGGCAATGCCGTAAAAATCGCTTGCTAGGTCCGTAATTCTCAATGAAATCCTACAATAAAAATGTCCGCTCCTGGATTGAAAAACTTATCTGTTACAAACTGGTGCTGAAAAATGTACATTTTAAGAAAATAATCCTTAAACGTGTTTTAAAGTTACACCGGATGAATAAAATCCAAATCATGCACTGCTGGTGAACTGTGATCAAAATGTCAATTTCCTATAATGACCAAAGAAATTACATTGTGTACATTCCATCTCTATAGATGTTGTCTGTCCAACGTCCCGACCTAAAGAGAAATAAAAAGACTAAGTTTTTCTTAATATAAACACGCGTCACGTGGTGTCTCCTCAATCTGGCGCGCGCGCTGGACCTAAAATAAAATAAAAACTTTCCAAACTAAACATGAAACTTCTCCGGTAACACAATACTAGACCCCTTACAGAAACAAACAAACAAACAAACAAACAAACAAACAAACAAACAAACAAACCAAAACAAACAAACAAACAAACAAAACAAACAATACCCCCCCCCCCCCCCCAATCAATCTATGTTTCAAAGGGGGAAAGACCGTTTACAATTGCTTTTTGAAAGCAATTGATTTATATTGTAAAAAGGCCTTTTTAACCATTCTGTTCCGTTAATACAAAAAAAAAAAAAAAAAAATCCCCCGAGACCCCCTTTTGCCCCCCCCCCCCCATTTTTTTTACCCTCCACTTACAACTGAATGTAGTTTGTGTGCTATCTATCCTATCAACGTTAAACGAACGACAACTCCAGTTTTTTCCCTATTATATTGTTCTTACATCTCTTCTGAAAAAAAAATCCACCTCCTTGTTATCACTTAAACTCTGAAACTACAAGTCCAATCGATCCCAAAATTTACAGTCAGCAGGGCATACATGTACTAAAGGTTCATAAAACAACGTGGTGCCGATATCTCTCAAGACTTTTCCTAGAGAAAAAGAATGGCAATGCCGTAAAAATCGCTTGCTAGGTCCGTAATTCTCAATGAAATCCTACAATAAAAATGTCCGCTCCTGGATTGAAAAACTTATCTGTTACAAACTGGTGCTGAAAAATGTACATTTTAAGAAAATAATCCTTAAACGTGTTTTAAAGTTACACCGGATGAATAAAATCCAAATCATGCACTGCTGGTGAACTGTGATCAAAATGTCAATTTCCTATAATGACCAAAGAAATTACATTGTGTACATTCCATCTCTATAGATGTTGTCTGTCCAACGTCCCGACCTAAAGAGAAATAAAAAGACTAAGTTTTTCTTAATATAAACACGCGTCACGTGGTGTCTCCTCAATCTGGCGCGCGCGCTGGACCTAAAATAAAATAAAAACTTTCCAAACTAAACATGAAACTTCTCCGGTAACACAATACTAGACCCCTTACAGAAACAAACAAACAAACAAACAAACAAACAAACAAACAAACAAACAAACCAAAACAAACAAACAAACAAACAAAACAAACAATACCCCCCCCCCCCAATCAATCTATGTTTCAAAGGGGGAAAGACCGTTTACAATTGCTTTTTGAAAGCAATTGATTTATATTGTAAAAAGGCCTTTTTAACCATTCTGTTCCGTTAATACAAAAAAAAAAAAAAAAAAATCCCCCGAGACCCCCTTTTGCCCCCCCCCCCCATTTTTTTTACCCTCCACTTACAACTGAATGTAGTTTGTGTGCTATCTATCCTATCAACGTTAAACGAACGACAACTCCAGTTTTTTCCCTATTATATTGTTCTTACATCTCTTCTGAAAAAAAAATCCACCTCCTTGTTATCACTTAAACTCTGAAACTACAAGTCCAATCGATCCCAAAATTTACAGTCAGCAGGGCATACATGTACTAAAGGTTCATAAAACAACGTGGTGCCGATATCTCTCAAGACTTTTCCTAGAGAAAAAGAATGGCAATGCCGTAAAAATCGCTTGCTAGGTCCGTAATTCTCAATGAAATCCTACAATAAAAATGTCCGCTCCTGGATTGAAAAACTTATCTGTTACAAACTGGTGCTGAAAAATGTACATTTTAAGAAAATAATCCTTAAACGTGTTTTAAAGTTACACCGGATGAATAAAATCCAAATCATGCACTGCTGGTGAACTGTGATCAAAATGTCAATTTCCTATAATGACCAAAGAAATTACATTGTGTACATTCCATCTCTATAGATGTTGTCTGTCCAACGTCCCGACCTAAAGAGAAATAAAAAGACTAAGTTTTTCTTAATATAAACACGCGTCACGTGGTGTCTCCTCAATCTGGCGCGCGCGCTGGACCTAAAATAAAATAAAAACTTTCCAAACTAAACATGAAACTTCTCCGGTAACACAATACTAGACCCCTTACAGAAACAAACAAACAAACAAACAAACAAACAAACAAACAAACAAACAAACCAAAACAAACAAACAAACAAACAAAACAAACAATACCCCCCCCCCCCCCAATCAATCTATGTTTCAAAGGGGGAAAGACCGTTTACAATTGCTTTTTGAAAGCAATTGATTTATATTGTAAAAAGGCCTTTTTAACCATTCTGTTCCGTTAATACAAAAAAAAAAAAAAAAAAATCCCCCGAGACCCCCTTTTGCCCCCCCCCCCCCATTTTTTTTACCCTCCACTTACAACTGAATGTAGTTTGTGTGCTATCTATCCTATCAACGTTAAACGAACGACAACTCCAGTTTTTTCCCTATTATATTGTTCTTACATCTCTTCTGAAAAAAAAATCCACCTCCTTGTTATCACTTAAACTCTGAAACTACAAGTCCAATCGATCCCAAAATTTACAGTCAGCAGGGCATACATGTACTAAAGGTTCATAAAACAACGTGGTGCCGATATCTCTCAAGACTTTTCCTAGAGAAAAAGAATGGCAATGCCGTAAAAATCGCTTGCTAGGTCCGTAATTCTCAATGAAATCCTACAATAAAAATGTCCGCTCCTGGATTGAAAAACTTATCTGTTACAAACTGGTGCTGAAAAATGTACATTTTAAGAAAATAATCCTTAAACGTGTTTTAAAGTTACACCGGATGAATAAAATCCAAATCATGCACTGCTGGTGAACTGTGATCAAAATGTCAATTTCCTATAATGACCAAAGAAATTACATTGTGTACATTCCATCTCTATAGATGTTGTCTGTCCAACGTCCCGACCTAAAGAGAAATAAAAAGACTAAGTTTTTCTTAATATAAACACGCGTCACGTGGTGTCTCCTCAATCTGGCGCGCGCGCTGGACCTAAAATAAAATAAAAACTTTCCAAACTAAACATGAAACTTCTCCGGTAACACAATACTAGACCCCTTACAGAAACAAACAAACAAACAAACAAACAAACAAACAAACAAACAAACAAACCAAAACAAACAAACAAACAAACAAAACAAACAATACCCCCCCCCCCCCAATCAATCTATGTTTCAAAGGGGGAAAGACCGTTTACAATTGCTTTTTGAAAGCAATTGATTTATATTGTAAAAAGGCCTTTTTAACCATTCTGTTCCGTTAATACAAAAAAAAAAAAAAAAAAATCCCCCGAGACCCCCTTTTGCCCCCCCCCCCCATTTTTTTTACCCTCCACTTACAACTGAATGTAGTTTGTGTGCTATCTATCCTATCAACGTTAAACGAACGACAACTCCAGTTTTTTCCCTATTATATTGTTCTTACATCTCTTCTGAAAAAAAAATCCACCTCCTTGTTATCACTTAAACTCTGAAACTACAAGTCCAATCGATCCCAAAATTTACAGTCAGCAGGGCATACATGTACTAAAGGTTCATAAAACAACGTGGTGCCGATATCTCTCAAGACTTTTCCTAGAGAAAAAGAATGGCAATGCCGTAAAAATCGCTTGCTAGGTCCGTAATTCTCAATGAAATCCTACAATAAAAATGTCCGCTCCTGGATTGAAAAACTTATCTGTTACAAACTGGTGCTGAAAAATGTACATTTTAAGAAAATAATCCTTAAACGTGTTTTAAAGTTACACCGGATGAATAAAATCCAAATCATGCACTGCTGGTGAACTGTGATCAAAATGTCAATTTCCTATAATGACCAAAGAAATTACATTGTGTACATTCCATCTCTATAGATGTTGTCTGTCCAACGTCCCGACCTAAAGAGAAATAAAAAGACTAAGTTTTTCTTAATATAAACACGCGTCACGTGGTGTCTCCTCAATCTGGCGCGCGCGCTGGACCTAAAATAAAATAAAAACTTTCCAAACTAAACATGAAACTTCTCCGGTAACACAATACTAGACCCCTTACAGAAACAAACAAACAAACAAACAAACAAACAAACAAACAAACAAACAAACCAAAACAAACAAACAAACAAACAAAACAAACAATACCCCCCCCCCCCCCCCAATCAATCTATGTTTCAAAGGGGGAAAGACCGTTTACAATTGCTTTTTGAAAGCAATTGATTTATATTGTAAAAAGGCCTTTTTAACCATTCTGTTCCGTTAATACAAAAAAAAAAAAAAAAAAAATCCCCCGAGACCCCCTTTTGCCCCCCCCCCCCATTTTTTTTACCCTCCACTTACAACTGAATGTAGTTTGTGTGCTATCTATCCTATCAACGTTAAACGAACGACAACTCCAGTTTTTTCCCTATTATATTGTTCTTACATCTCTTCTGAAAAAAAAATCCACCTCCTTGTTATCACTTAAACTCTGAAACTACAAGTCCAATCGATCCCAAAATTTACAGTCAGCAGGGCATACATGTACTAAAGGTTCATAAAACAACGTGGTGCCGATATCTCTCAAGACTTTTCCTAGAGAAAAAGAATGGCAATGCCGTAAAAATCGCTTGCTAGGTCCGTAATTCTCAATGAAATCCTACAATAAAAATGTCCGCTCCTGGATTGAAAAACTTATCTGTTACAAACTGGTGCTGAAAAATGTACATTTTAAGAAAATAATCCTTAAACGTGTTTTAAAGTTACACCGGATGAATAAAATCCAAATCATGCACTGCTGGTGAACTGTGATCAAAATGTCAATTTCCTATAATGACCAAAGAAATTACATTGTGTACATTCCATCTCTATAGATGTTGTCTGTCCAACGTCCCGACCTAAAGAGAAATAAAAAGACTAAGTTTTTCTTAATATAAACACGCGTCACGTGGTGTCTCCTCAATCTGGCGCGCGCGCTGGACCTAAAATAAAATAAAAACTTTCCAAACTAAACATGAAACTTCTCCGGTAACACAATACTAGACCCCTTACAGAAACAAACAAACAAACAAACAAACAAACAAACAAACAAACAAACAAACCAAAACAAACAAACAAACAAACAAAACAAACAATACCCCCCCCCCCCCCCCCAATCAATCTATGTTTCAAAGGGGGAAAGACCGTTTACAATTGCTTTTTGAAAGCAATTGATTTATATTGTAAAAAGGCCTTTTTAACCATTCTGTTCCGTTAATACAAAAAAAAAAAAAAAAAAATCCCCCGAGACCCCCTTTTGCCCCCCCCCCCCATTTTTTTTACCCTCCACTTACAACTGAATGTAGTTTGTGTGCTATCTATCCTATCAACGTTAAACGAACGACAACTCCAGTTTTTTCCCTATTATATTGTTCTTACATCTCTTCTGAAAAAAAAATCCACCTCCTTGTTATCACTTAAACTCTGAAACTACAAGTCCAATCGATCCCAAAATTTACAGTCAGCAGGGCATACATGTACTAAAGGTTCATAAAACAACGTGGTGCCGATATCTCTCAAGACTTTTCCTAGAGAAAAAGAATGGCAATGCCGTAAAAATCGCTTGCTAGGTCCGTAATTCTCAATGAAATCCTACAATAAAAATGTCCGCTCCTGGATTGAAAAACTTATCTGTTACAAACTGGTGCTGAAAAATGTACATTTTAAGAAAATAATCCTTAAACGTGTTTTAAAGTTACACCGGATGAATAAAATCCAAATCATGCACTGCTGGTGAACTGTGATCAAAATGTCAATTTCCTATAATGACCAAAGAAATTACATTGTGTACATTCCATCTCTATAGATGTTGTCTGTCCAACGTCCCGACCTAAAGAGAAATAAAAAGACTAAGTTTTTCTTAATATAAACACGCGTCACGTGGTGTCTCCTCAATCTGGCGCGCGCGCTGGACCTAAAATAAAATAAAAACTTTCCAAACTAAACATGAAACTTCTCCGGTAACACAATACTAGACCCCTTACAGAAACAAACAAACAAACAAACAAACAAACAAACAAACAAACAAACAAACCAAAACAAACAAACAAACAAACAAAACAAACAATACCCCCCCCCCCCCCCCCCAATCAATCTATGTTTCAAAGGGGGAAAGACCGTTTACAATTGCTTTTTGAAAGCAATTGATTTATATTGTAAAAAGGCCTTTTTAACCATTCTGTTCCGTTAATACAAAAAAAAAAAAAAAAAAAATCCCCCGAGACCCCCTTTTGCCCCCCCCCCCCATTTTTTTTACCCTCCACTTACAACTGAATGTAGTTTGTGTGCTATCTATCCTATCAACGTTAAACGAACGACAACTCCAGTTTTTTCCCTATTATATTGTTCTTACATCTCTTCTGAAAAAAAAATCCACCTCCTTGTTATCACTTAAACTCTGAAACTACAAGTCCAATCGATCCCAAAATTTACAGTCAGCAGGGCATACATGTACTAAAGGTTCATAAAACAACGTGGTGCCGATATCTCTCAAGACTTTTCCTAGAGAAAAAGAATGGCAATGCCGTAAAAATCGCTTGCTAGGTCCGTAATTCTCAATGAAATCCTACAATAAAAATGTCCGCTCCTGGATTGAAAAACTTATCTGTTACAAACTGGTGCTGAAAAATGTACATTTTAAGAAAATAATCCTTAAACGTGTTTTAAAGTTACACCGGATGAATAAAATCCAAATCATGCACTGCTGGTGAACTGTGATCAAAATGTCAATTTCCTATAATGACCAAAGAAATTACATTGTGTACATTCCATCTCTATAGATGTTGTCTGTCCAACGTCCCGACCTAAAGAGAAATAAAAAGACTAAGTTTTTCTTAATATAAACACGCGTCACGTGGTGTCTCCTCAATCTGGCGCGCGCGCTGGACCTAAAATAAAATAAAAACTTTCCAAACTAAACATGAAACTTCTCCGGTAACACAATACTAGACCCCTTACAGAAACAAACAAACAAACAAACAAACAAACAAACAAACAAACAAACAAACCAAAACAAACAAACAAACAAACAAAACAAACAATACCCCCCCCCCCCCCCCCCAATCAATCTATGTTTCAAAGGGGGAAAGACCGTTTACAATTGCTTTTTGAAAGCAATTGATTTATATTGTAAAAAGGCCTTTTTAACCATTCTGTTCCGTTAATACAAAAAAAAAAAAAAAAAAATCCCCCG
Organism: Mytilus trossulus; assembly: GCF_036588685.1. NCBI lineage: Eukaryota > Metazoa > Mollusca > Bivalvia > Mytilida > Mytilidae > Mytilus > Mytilus trossulus. Next base: position 9,215 of record NW_026963569.1, read on the forward strand.
AGACCCCCTTTTGCCCCCCCCCCCCATTTTTTTTACCCTCCACTTACAACTGAATGTAGTTTGTGTGCTATCTATCCTATCAACGTTAAACGAACGACAACTCCAGTTTTTTCCCTATTATATTGTTCTTACATCTCTTCTGAAAAAAAAATCCACCTCCTTGTTATCACTTAAACTCTGAAACTACAAGTCCAATCGATCCCAAAATTTACAGTCAGCAGGGCATACATGTACTAAAGGTTCATAAAACAACGTGGTGCCGATATCTCTCAAGACTTTTCCTAGAGAAAAAGAATGGCAATGCCGTAAAAATCGCTTGCTAGGTCCGTAATTCTCAATGAAATCCTACAATAAAAATGTCCGCTCCTGGATTGAAAAACTTATCTGTTACAAACTGGTGCTGAAAAATGTACATTTTAAGAAAATAATCCTTAAACGTGTTTTAAAGTTACACCGGATGAATAAAATCCAAATCATGCACTGCTGGTGAACTGTGATCAAAATGTCAATTTCCTATAATGACCAAAGAAATTACATTGTGTACATTCCATCTCTATAGATGTTGTCTGTCCAACGTCCCGACCTAAAGAGAAATAAAAAGACTAAGTTTTTCTTAATATAAACACGCGTCACGTGGTGTCTCCTCAATCTGGCGCGCGCGCTGGACCTAAAATAAAATAAAAACTTTCCAAACTAAACATGAAACTTCTCCGGTAACACAATACTAGACCCCTTACAGAAACAAACAAACAAACAAACAAACAAACAAACAAACAAACAAACAAACCAAAACAAACAAACAAACAAACAAAACAAACAATACCCCCCCCCCCCCCCCAATCAATCTATGTTTCAAAGGGGGAAAGACCGTTTACAATTGCTTTTTGAAAGCAATTGATTTATATTGTAAAAAGGCCTTTTTAACCATTCTGTTCCGTTAATACAAAAAAAAAAAAAAAAAAATCCCCCGAGACCCCCTTTTGCCCCCCCCCCCCATTTTTTTTACCCTCCACTTACAACTGAATGTAGTTTGTGTGCTATCTATCCTATCAACGTTAAACGAACGACAACTCCAGTTTTTTCCCTATTATATTGTTCTTACATCTCTTCTGAAAAAAAAATCCACCTCCTTGTTATCACTTAAACTCTGAAACTACAAGTCCAATCGATCCCAAAATTTACAGTCAGCAGGGCATACATGTACTAAAGGTTCATAAAACAACGTGGTGCCGATATCTCTCAAGACTTTTCCTAGAGAAAAAGAATGGCAATGCCGTAAAAATCGCTTGCTAGGTCCGTAATTCTCAATGAAATCCTACAATAAAAATGTCCGCTCCTGGATTGAAAAACTTATCTGTTACAAACTGGTGCTGAAAAATGTACATTTTAAGAAAATAATCCTTAAACGTGTTTTAAAGTTACACCGGATGAATAAAATCCAAATCATGCACTGCTGGTGAACTGTGATCAAAATGTCAATTTCCTATAATGACCAAAGAAATTACATTGTGTACATTCCATCTCTATAGATGTTGTCTGTCCAACGTCCCGACCTAAAGAGAAATAAAAAGACTAAGTTTTTCTTAATATAAACACGCGTCACGTGGTGTCTCCTCAATCTGGCGCGCGCGCTGGACCTAAAATAAAATAAAAACTTTCCAAACTAAACATGAAACTTCTCCGGTAACACAATACTAGACCCCTTACAGAAACAAACAAACAAACAAACAAACAAACAAACAAACAAACAAACAAACCAAAACAAACAAACAAACAAACAAAACAAACAATACCCCCCCCCCCCCCCAATCAATCTATGTTTCAAAGGGGGAAAGACCGTTTACAATTGCTTTTTGAAAGCAATTGATTTATATTGTAAAAAGGCCTTTTTAACCATTCTGTTCCGTTAATACAAAAAAAAAAAAAAAAAAAATCCCCCGAGACCCCCTTTTGCCCCCCCCCCCCATTTTTTTTACCCTCCACTTACAACTGAATGTAGTTTGTGTGCTATCTATCCTATCAACGTTAAACGAACGACAACTCCAGTTTTTTCCCTATTATATTGTTCTTACATCTCTTCTGAAAAAAAAATCCACCTCCTTGTTATCACTTAAACTCTGAAACTACAAGTCCAATCGATCCCAAAATTTACAGTCAGCAGGGCATACATGTACTAAAGGTTCATAAAACAACGTGGTGCCGATATCTCTCAAGACTTTTCCTAGAGAAAAAGAATGGCAATGCCGTAAAAATCGCTTGCTAGGTCCGTAATTCTCAATGAAATCCTACAATAAAAATGTCCGCTCCTGGATTGAAAAACTTATCTGTTACAAACTGGTGCTGAAAAATGTACATTTTAAGAAAATAATCCTTAAACGTGTTTTAAAGTTACACCGGATGAATAAAATCCAAATCATGCACTGCTGGTGAACTGTGATCAAAATGTCAATTTCCTATAATGACCAAAGAAATTACATTGTGTACATTCCATCTCTATAGATGTTGTCTGTCCAACGTCCCGACCTAAAGAGAAATAAAAAGACTAAGTTTTTCTTAATATAAACACGCGTCACGTGGTGTCTCCTCAATCTGGCGCGCGCGCTGGACCTAAAATAAAATAAAAACTTTCCAAACTAAACATGAAACTTCTCCGGTAACACAATACTAGACCCCTTACAGAAACAAACAAACAAACAAACAAACAAACAAACAAACAAACAAACAAACCAAAACAAACAAACAAACAAACAAAACAAACAATACCCCCCCCCCCCCCAATCAATCTATGTTTCAAAGGGGGAAAGACCGTTTACAATTGCTTTTTGAAAGCAATTGATTTATATTGTAAAAAGGCCTTTTTAACCATTCTGTTCCGTTAATACAAAAAAAAAAAAAAAAAAATCCCCCGAGACCCCCTTTTGCCCCCCCCCCCCCATTTTTTTTACCCTCCACTTACAACTGAATGTAGTTTGTGTGCTATCTATCCTATCAACGTTAAACGAACGACAACTCCAGTTTTTTCCCTATTATTAAGGTCTTTCCTTTCTTAAATGGAAAGACCTTACTGTATTTCGTTTGTTTATTATTATTATTATTATTATTCTTTTTCTTCCGCCGTTTTTCAAAGTTAATCGTCGTTAAAAGTACGCAAGATATCAAAATGATCTTTGGTACCAAGTATCGGGTTAATAAAAGCTATCTTGTATTAGGGGGACCGAAGTTTACTATTTACCTTATAGGAGTTATCTCCCCAATTACAAAAAACACTGTTATCGCTATAACTCATGAACCATAAGACTTAGCGGCAAATGGTTTTTTTTTAAATGTTCCTTGCCAAATGATACAAGTTCAAATAATTTAAACCGAAGCGATCCGGTGACCTATTATAGGAGTTATTTCCCCTTGAATATTTAAATTTTCGATATGCATATAAATCTCATAAACCGTAAGTCATAAAGACTGCGGGTCTTCAGAATTGAGTTCATTGGACCAAAACTAGAAAATATAGGTCAAGGTCAAAGGTCAAGGTCATATTTTAGATTTTCAAAAGTTTTTCATTTCCCTATAACTATTGAACGGTTATAGATACAGAAAAATTAAGCAGTGAAAAATGATTGGTACTTCAAGGGGCAACTTTATTACATTATGACTATATTGATTTTACCATCATGTAAGGGACATAACTCCCATTGATGGTTTTGAAAAAGACATTTTTAGGCAAAACTCTTTAACAAAAGGTCCTTGACCCATATGGTCTTTTGCAATGACCTTGTGGAGCAATGACCTTGACGAAGGTCACAAGGTCAAAGGTCAAGGTCATCAAATTATGTGTTTTTGGCACTATTTGAACAGTTTTATGTGTGTTTGAATTCCAATCAATCAATCAATCAATCAATCAATTAATCAATCAATCAATCAATCAATCAATCAATCAATCAATCAATCAATCAATCAAAGCAAGTTTCCGTTTCATGTGTTTAATACGGGATCCAAGGTATCTTTTTTTCGCTTGTTTTAATTGAGCCTATCCAACCAACGTGTTTAACCAACGTGTTTAACCAACATGTTTAACCAACGTGTTTAACTAACCAACCAACGTGTTTAACCAACCAACCAATCAATCAATGCATGTTTCCGTTTCATGTGTTTAATACGGAATCCAAGGTCTCTTTTTTTTCGCTTGTTTCAAGTGTTTAATTAATAAACCAATCAACCAACCAACCAACTAATCAATAAATTAATCAATTAATATATATATGATATATTTATTTATGACAGTATAATTAAAAGAAAATGGAAGGAAAGACCTATCAATTATTCAAGAAGAATTGAACTTTAATATTGTTCTTACATCTTTCTGAAAAAAAAATCCACCTCCTTGTTATCACTTAAACTCTGAAACTACAAGTCCAATCGATCCCAAAATTTACAGTCAGCAGGGCATACATGTACTAAAGGTTCATAAAACAACGTGGTGCCGATATCTCTCAAGACTTTTCCTAGAGAAAAAGAATGGCAATGCCGTAAAAATCGCTTGCTAGGTCCGTAATTCTCAATGAAATCCTACAATAAAAATGTCCGCTCCTGGATTGAAAAACTTATCTGTTACAAACTGGTGCTGAAAAATGTACATTTTAAGAAAATAATCCTTAAACGTGTTTTAAAGTTACACCGGATGAATAAAATCCAAATCATGCACTGCTGGTGAACTGTGATCAAAATGTCAATTTCCTATAATGACCAAAGAAATTACATTGTGTACATTCCATCTCTATAGATGTTGTCTGTCCAACGTCCCGACCTAAAGAGAAATAAAAAGACTAAGTTTTTCTTAATATAAACACGCGTCACGTGGTGTCTCCTCAATCTGGCGCGCGCGCTGGACCTAAAATAAAATAAAAACTTTCCAAACTAAACATGAAACTTCTCCGGTAACACAATACTAGACCCCTTACAGAAACAAACAAACAAACAAACAAACAAACAAACAAACAAACAAACAAACCAAAACAAACAAACAAACAAACAAAACAAACAATACCCCCCCCCCCCCCAATCAATCTATGTTTCAAAGGGGGAAAGACCGTTTACAATTGCTTTTTGAAAGCAATTGATTTATATTGTAAAAAGGCCTTTTTAACCATTCTGTTCCGTTAATACAAAAAAAAAAAAAAAAAAAATCCCCCGAGACCCCCTTTTGCCCCCCCCCCCCCATTTTTTTTACCCTCCACTTACAACTGAATGTAGTTTGTGTGCTATCTATCCTATCAACGTTAAACGAACGACAACTCCAGTTTTTTCCCTATTATTAAGGTCTTTCCTTTCTTAAATGGAAAGACCTTACTGTATTTCGTTTGTTTATTATTATTATTATTATTATTCTTTTTCTTCCGCCGTTTTTCAAAGTTAATCGTCGTTAAAAGTACGCAAGATATCAAAATGATCTTTGGTACCAAGTATCGGGTTAATAAAAGCTATCTTGTATTAGGGGGACCGAAGTTTACTATTTACCTTATAGGAGTTATCTCCCCAATTACAAAAAACACTGTTATCGCTATAACTCATGAACCATAAGACTTAGCGGCAAATGGTTTTTTTTTAAATGTTCCTTGCCAAATGATACAAGTTCAAATAATTTAAACCGAAGCGATCCGGTGACCTATTATAGGAGTTATTTCCCCTTGAATATTTAAATTTTCGATATGCATATAAATCTCATAAACCGTAAGTCATAAAGACTGCGGGTCTTCAGAATTGAGTTCATTGGACCAAAACTAGAAAATATAGGTCAAGGTCAAAGGTCAAGGTCATATTTTAGATTTTCAAAAGTTTTTCATTTCCCTATAACTATTGAACGGTTATAGATACAGAAAAATTAAGCAGTGAAAAATGATTGGTACTTCAAGGGGCAACTTTATTACATTATGACTATATTGATTTTACCATCATGTAAGGGACATAACTCCCATTGATGGTTTTGAAAAAGACATTTTTAGGCAAAACTCTTTAACAAAAGGTCCTTGACCCATATGGTCTTTTGCAATGACCTTGTGGAGCAATGACCTTGACGAAGGTCACAAGGTCAAAGGTCAAGGTCATCAAATTATGTGTTTTTGGCACTATTTGAACAGTTTTATGTGTGTTTGAATTCCAATCAATCAATCAATCAATCAATCAATTAATCAATCAATCAATCAATCAATCAATCAATCAATCAATCAATCAATCAATCAAAGCAAGTTTCCGTTTCATGTGTTTAATACGGGATCCAAGGTATCTTTTTTTCGCTTGTTTTAATTGAGCCTATCCAACCAACGTGTTTAACCAACGTGTTTAACCAACATGTTTAACCAACGTGTTTAACTAACCAACCAACGTGTTTAACCAACCAACCAATCAATCAATGCATGTTTCCGTTTCATGTGTTTAATACGGAATCCAAGGTCTCTTTTTTTTCGCTTGTTTCAAGTGTTTAATTAATAAACCAATCAACCAACCAACCAACTAATCAATAAATTAATCAATTAATATATATATGATATATTTATTTATGACAGTATAATTAAAAGAAAATGGAAGGAAAGACCTATCAATTATTCAAGAAGAATTGAACTTTAATATTGTTCTTACATCTCTTCTGAAAAAAAAATCCACCTCCTTGTTATCACTTAAACTCTGAAACTACAAGTCCAATCGATCCCAAAATTTACAGTCAGCAGGGCATACATGTACTAAAGGTTCATAAAACAACGTGGTGCCGATATCTCTCAAGACTTTTCCTAGAGAAAAAGAATGGCAATGCCGTAAAAATCGCTTGCTAGGTCCGTAATTCTCAATGAAATCCTACAATAAAAATGTCCGCTCCTGGATTGAAAAACTTATCTGTTACAAACTGGTGCTGAAAAATGTACATTTTAAGAAAATAATCCTTAAACGTGTTTTAAAGTTACACCGGATGAATAAAATCCAAATCATGCACTGCTGGTGAACTGTGATCAAAATGTCAATTTCCTATAATGACCAAAGAAATTACATTGTGTACATTCCATCTCTATAGATGTTGTCTGTCCAACGTCCCGACCTAAAGAGAAATAAAAAGACTAAGTTTTTCTTAATATAAACACGCGTCACGTGGTGTCTCCTCAATCTGGCGCGCGCGCTGGACCTAAAATAAAATAAAAACTTTCCAAACTAAACATGAAACTTCTCCGGTAACACAATACTAGACCCCTTACAGAAACAAACAAACAAACAAACAAACAAACAAACAAACAAACAAACAAACCAAAACAAACAAACAAACAAACAAAACAAACAATACCCCCCCCCCCCCCCCCAATCAATCTATGTTTCAAAGGGGGAAAGACCGTTTACAATTGCTTTTTGAAAGCAATTGATTTATATTGTAAAAAGGCCTTTTTAACCATTCTGTTCCGTTAATACAAAAAAAAAAAAAAAAAAATCCCCCGAGACCCCCTTTTGCCCCCCCCCCCCATTTTTTTTACCCTCCACTTACAACTGAATGTAGTTTGTGTGCTATCTATCCTATCAACGTTAAACGAACGACAACTCCAGTTTTTTCCCTATTATATTGTTCTTACATCTCTTCTGAAAAAAAAATCCACCTCCTTGTTATCACTTAAACTCTGAAACTACAAGTCCAATCGATCCCAAAATTTACAGTCAGCAGGGCATACATGTACTAAAGGTTCATAAAACAACGTGGTGCCGATATCTCTCAAGACTTTTCCTAGAGAAAAAGAATGGCAATGCCGTAAAAATCGCTTGCTAGGTCCGTAATTCTCAATGAAATCCTACAATAAAAATGTCCGCTCCTGGATTGAAAAACTTATCTGTTACAAACTGGTGCTGAAAAATGTACATTTTAAGAAAATAATCCTTAAACGTGTTTTAAAGTTACACCGGATGAATAAAATCCAAATCATGCACTGCTGGTGAACTGTGATCAAAATGTCAATTTCCTATAATGACCAAAGAAATTACATTGTGTACATTCCATCTCTATAGATGTTGTCTGTCCAACGTCCCGACCTAAAGAGAAATAAAAAGACTAAGTTTTTCTTAATATAAACACGCGTCACGTGGTGTCTCCTCAATCTGGCGCGCGCGCTGGACCTAAAATAAAATAAAAACTTTCCAAACTAAACATGAAACTTCTCCGGTAACACAATACTAGACCCCTTACAGAAACAAACAAACAAACAAACAAACAAACAAACAAACAAACAAACAAACCAAAACAAACAAACAAACAAACAAAACAAACAATACCCCCCCCCCCCCCCCAATCAATCTATGTTTCAAAGGGGGAAAGACCGTTTACAATTGCTTTTTGAAAGCAATTGATTTATATTGTAAAAAGGCCTTTTTAACCATTCTGTTCCGTTAATACAAAAAAAAAAAAAAAAAAATCCCCCGAGACCCCCTTTTGCCCCCCCCCCCCCATTTTTTTTACCCTCCACTTACAACTGAATGTAGTTTGTGTGCTATCTATCCTATCAACGTTAAACGAACGACAACTCCAGTTTTTTCCCTATTATATTGTTCTTACATCTCTTCTGAAAAAAAAATCCACCTCCTTGTTATCACTTAAACTCTGAAACTACAAGTCCAATCGATCCCAAAATTTACAGTCAGCAGGGCATACATGTACTAAAGGTTCATAAAACAACGTGGTGCCGATATCTCTCAAGACTTTTCCTAGAGAAAAAGAATGGCAATGCCGTAAAAATCGCTTGCTAGGTCCGTAATTCTCAATGAAATCCTACAATAAAAATGTCCGCTCCTGGATTGAAAAACTTATCTGTTACAAACTGGTGCTGAAAAATGTACATTTTAAGAAAATAATCCTTAAACGTGTTTTAAAGTTACACCGGATGAATAAAATCCAAATCATGCACTGCTGGTGAACTGTGATCAAAATGTCAATTTCCTATAATGACCAAAGAAATTACATTGTGTACATTCCATCTCTATAGATGTTGTCTGTCCAACGTCCCGACCTAAAGAGAAATAAAAAGACTAAGTTTTTCTTAATATAAACACGCGTCACGTGGTGTCTCCTCAATCTGGCGCGCGCGCTGGACCTAAAATAAAATAAAAACTTTCCAAACTAAACATGAAACTTCTCCGGTAACACAATACTAGACCCCTTACAGAAACAAACAAACAAACAAACAAACAAACAAACAAACAAACAAACAAACCAAAACAAACAAACAAACAAACAAAACAAACAATACCCCCCCCCCCCAATCAATCTATGTTTCAAAGGGGGAAAGACCGTTTACAATTGCTTTTTGAAAGCAATTGATTTATATTGTAAAAAGGCCTTTTTAACCATTCTGTTCCGTTAATACAAAAAAAAAAAAAAAAAAAAATCCCCCGAGACCCCCTTTTGCCCCCCCCCCCCATTTTTTTTACCCTCCACTTACAACTGAATGTAGTTTGTGTGCTATCTATCCTATCAACGTTAAACGAACGACAACTCCAGTTTTTTCCCTATTATATTGTTCTTACATCTCTTCTGAAAAAAAAATCCACCTCCTTGTTATCACTTAAACTCTGAAACTACAAGTCCAATCGATCCCAAAATTTACAGTCAGCAGGGCATACATGTACTAAAGGTTCATAAAACAACGTGGTGCCGATATCTCTCAAGACTTTTCCTAGAGAAAAAGAATGGCAATGCCGTAAAAATCGCTTGCTAGGTCCGTAATTCTCAATGAAATCCTACAATAAAAATGTCCGCTCCTGGATTGAAAAACTTATCTGTTACAAACTGGTGCTGAAAAATGTACATTTTAAGAAAATAATCCTTAAACGTGTTTTAAAGTTACACCGGATGAATAAAATCCAAATCATGCACTGCTGGTGAACTGTGATCAAAATGTCAATTTCCTATAATGACCAAAGAAATTACATTGTGTACATTCCATCTCTATAGATGTTGTCTGTCCAACGTCCCGACCTAAAGAGAAATAAAAAGACTAAGTTTTTCTTAATATAAACACGCGTCACGTGGTGTCTCCTCAATCTGGCGCGCGCGCTGGACCTAAAATAAAATAAAAACTTTCCAAACTAAACATGAAACTTCTCCGGTAACACAATACTAGACCCCTTACAGAAACAAACAAACAAACAAACAAACAAACAAACAAACAAACAAACAAACCAAAACAAACAAACAAACAAACAAAACAAACAATACCCCCCCCCCCCCCAATCAATCTATGTTTCAAAGGGGGAAAGACCGTTTACAATTGCTTTTTGAAAGCAATTGATTTATATTGTAAAAAGGCCTTTTTAACCATTCTGTTCCGTTAATACAAAAAAAAAAAAAAAAAAAATCCCCCGAGACCCCCTTTTGCCCCCCCCCCCCATTTTTTTTACCCTCCACTTACAACTGAATGTAGTTTGTGTGCTATCTATCCTATCAACGTTAAACGAACGACAACTCCAGTTTTTTCCCTATTATATTGTTCTTACATCTCTTCTGAAAAAAAAATCCACCTCCTTGTTATCACTTAAACTCTGAAACTACAAGTCCAATCGATCCCAAAATTTACAGTCAGCAGGGCATACATGTACTAAAGGTTCATAAAACAACGTGGTGCCGATATCTCTCAAGACTTTTCCTAGAGAAAAAGAATGGCAATGCCGTAAAAATCGCTTGCTAGGTCCGTAATTCTCAATGAAATCCTACAATAAAAATGTCCGCTCCTGGATTGAAAAACTTATCTGTTACAAACTGGTGCTGAAAAATGTACATTTTAAGAAAATAATCCTTAAACGTGTTTTAAAGTTACACCGGATGAATAAAATCCAAATCATGCACTGCTGGTGAACTGTGATCAAAATGTCAATTTCCTATAATGACCAAAGAAATTACATTGTGTACATTCCATCTCTATAGATGTTGTCTGTCCAACGTCCCGACCTAAAGAGAAATAAAAAGACTAAGTTTTTCTTAATATAAACACGCGTCACGTGGTGTCTCCTCAATCTGGCGCGCGCGCTGGACCTAAAATAAAATAAAAACTTTCCAAACTAAACATGAAACTTCTCCGGTAACACAATACTAGACCCCTTACAGAAACAAACAAACAAACAAACAAACAAACAAACAAACAAACAAACAAACCAAAACAAACAAACAAACAAACAAAACAAACAATACCCCCCCCCCCCCCAATCAATCTATGTTTCAAAGGGGGAAAGACCGTTTACAATTGCTTTTTGAAAGCAATTGATTTATATTGTAAAAAGGCCTTTTTAACCATTCTGTTCCGTTAATACAAAAAAAAAAAAAAAAAAATCCCCCGAGACCCCCTTTTGCCCCCCCCCCCCATTTTTTTTACCCTCCACTTACAACTGAATGTAGTTTGTGTGCTATCTATCCTATCAACGTTAAACGAACGACAACTCCAGTTTTTTCCCTATTATATTGTTCTTACATCTCTTCTGAAAAAAAAATCCACCTCCTTGTTATCACTTAAACTCTGAAACTACAAGTCCAATCGATCCCAAAATTTACAGTCAGCAGGGCATACATGTACTAAAGGTTCATAAAACAACGTGGTGCCGATATCTCTCAAGACTTTTCCTAGAGAAAAAGAATGGCAATGCCGTAAAAATCGCTTGCTAGGTCCGTAATTCTCAATGAAATCCTACAATAAAAATGTCCGCTCCTGGATTGAAAAACTTATCTGTTACAAACTGGTGCTGAAAAATGTACATTTTAAGAAAATAATCCTTAAACGTGTTTTAAAGTTACACCGGATGAATAAAATCCAAATCATGCACTGCTGGTGAACTGTGATCAAAATGTCAATTTCCTATAATGACCAAAGAAATTACATTGTGTACATTCCATCTCTATAGATGTTGTCTGTCCAACGTCCCGACCTAAAGAGAAATAAAAAGACTAAGTTTTTCTTAATATAAACACGCGTCACGTGGTGTCTCCTCAATCTGGCGCGCGCGCTGGACCTAAAATAAAATAAAAACTTTCCAAACTAAACATGAAACTTCTCCGGTAACACAATACTAGACCCCTTACAGAAACAAACAAACAAACAAACAAACAAACAAACAAACAAACAAACAAACCAAAACAAACAAACAAACAAACAAAACAAACAATACCCCCCCCCCCCCCCAATCAATCTATGTTTCAAAGGGGGAAAGACCGTTTACAATTGCTTTTTGAAAGCAATTGATTTATATTGTAAAAAGGCCTTTTTAACCATTCTGTTCCGTTAATACAAAAAAAAAAAAAAAAAAATCCCCCGAGACCCCCTTTTGCCCCCCCCCCCCCCATTTTTTTTACCCTCCACTTACAACTGAATGTAGTTTGTGTGCTATCTATCCTATCAACGTTAAACGAACGACAACTCCAGTTTTTTCCCTATTATATTGTTCTTACATCTCTTCTGAAAAAAAAATCCACCTCCTTGTTATCACTTAAACTCTGAAACTACAAGTCCAATCGATCCCAAAATTTACAGTCAGCAGGGCATACATGTACTAAAGGTTCATAAAACAACGTGGTGCCGATATCTCTCAAGACTTTTCCTAGAGAAAAAGAATGGCAATGCCGTAAAAATCGCTTGCTAGGTCCGTAATTCTCAATGAAATCCTACAATAAAAATGTCCGCTCCTGGATTGAAAAACTTATCTGTTACAAACTGGTGCTGAAAAATGTACATTTTAAGAAAATAATCCTTAAACGTGTTTTAAAGTTACACCGGATGAATAAAATCCAAATCATGCACTGCTGGTGAACTGTGATCAAAATGTCAATTTCCTATAATGACCAAAGAAATTACATTGTGTACATTCCATCTCTATAGATGTTGTCTGTCCAACGTCCCGACCTAAAGAGAAATAAAAAGACTAAGTTTTTCTTAATATAAACACGCGTCACGTGGTGTCTCCTCAATCTGGCGCGCGCGCTGGACCTAAAATAAAATAAAAACTTTCCAAACTAAACATGAAACTTCTCCGGTAACACAATACTAGACCCCTTACAGAAACAAACAAACAAACAAACAAACAAACAAACAAACAAACAAACAAACCAAAACAAACAAACAAACAAACAAAACAAACAATACCCCCCCCCCCCCCAATCAATCTATGTTTCAAAGGGGGAAAGACCGTTTACAATTGCTTTTTGAAAGCAATTGATTTATATTGTAAAAAGGCCTTTTTAACCATTCTGTTCCGTTAATACAAAAAAAAAAAAAAAAAAATCCCCCGAGACCCCCTTTTGCCCCCCCCCCCCCATTTTTTTTACCCTCCACTTACAACTGAATGTAGTTTGTGTGCTATCTATCCTATCAACGTTAAACGAACGACAACTCCAGTTTTTTCCCTATTATATTGTTCTTACATCTCTTCTGAAAAAAAAATCCACCTCCTTGTTATCACTTAAACTCTGAAACTACAAGTCCAATCGATCCCAAAATTTACAGTCAGCAGGGCATACATGTACTAAAGGTTCATAAAACAACGTGGTGCCGATATCTCTCAAGACTTTTCCTAGAGAAAAAGAATGGCAATGCCGTAAAAATCGCTTGCTAGGTCCGTAATTCTCAATGAAATCCTACAATAAAAATGTCCGCTCCTGGATTGAAAAACTTATCTGTTACAAACTGGTGCTGAAAAATGTACATTTTAAGAAAATAATCCTTAAACGTGTTTTAAAGTTACACCGGATGAATAAAATCCAAATCATGCACTGCTGGTGAACTGTGATCAAAATGTCAATTTCCTATAATGACCAAAGAAATTACATTGTGTACATTCCATCTCTATAGATGTTGTCTGTCCAACGTCCCGACCTAAAGAGAAATAAAAAGACTAAGTTTTTCTTAATATAAACACGCGTCACGTGGTGTCTCCTCAATCTGGCGCGCGCGCTGGACCTAAAATAAAATAAAAACTTTCCAAACTAAACATGAAACTTCTCCGGTAACACAATACTAGACCCCTTACAGAAACAAACAAACAAACAAACAAACAAACAAACAAACAAACAAACAAACCAAAACAAACAAACAAACAAACAAAACAAACAATACCCCCCCCCCCCCAATCAATCTATGTTTCAAAGGGGGAAAGACCGTTTACAATTGCTTTTTGAAAGCAATTGATTTATATTGTAAAAAGGCCTTTTTAACCATTCTGTTCCGTTAATACAAAAAAAAAAAAAAAAAAATCCCCCGAGACCCCCTTTTGCCCCCCCCCCCCCATTTTTTTTACCCTCCACTTACAACTGAATGTAGTTTGTGTGCTATCTATCCTATCAACGTTAAACGAACGACAACTCCAGTTTTTTCCCTATTATATTGTTCTTACATCTCTTCTGAAAAAAAAATCCACCTCCTTGTTATCACTTAAACTCTGAAACTACAAGTCCAATCGATCCCAAAATTTACAGTCAGCAGGGCATACATGTACTAAAGGTTCATAAAACAACGTGGTGCCGATATCTCTCAAGACTTTTCCTAGAGAAAAAGAATGGCAATGCCGTAAAAATCGCTTGCTAGGTCCGTAATTCTCAATGAAATCCTACAATAAAAATGTCCGCTCCTGGATTGAAAAACTTATCTGTTACAAACTGGTGCTGAAAAATGTACATTTTAAGAAAATAATCCTTAAACGTGTTTTAAAGTTACACCGGATGAATAAAATCCAAATCATGCACTGCTGGTGAACTGTGATCAAAATGTCAATTTCCTATAATGACCAAAGAAATTACATTGTGTACATTCCATCTCTATAGATGTTGTCTGTCCAACGTCCCGACCTAAAGAGAAATAAAAAGACTAAGTTTTTCTTAATATAAACACGCGTCACGTGGTGTCTCCTCAATCTGGCGCGCGCGCTGGACCTAAAATAAAATAAAAACTTTCCAAACTAAACATGAAACTTCTCCGGTAACACAATACTAGACCCCTTACAGAAACAAACAAACAAACAAACAAACAAACAAACAAACAAACAAACAAACCAAAACAAACAAACAAACAAACAAAACAAACAATACCCCCCCCCCCCCCCCCCCAATCAATCTATGTTTCAAAGGGGGAAAGACCGTTTACAATTGCTTTTTGAAAGCAATTGATTTATATTGTAAAAAGGCCTTTTTAACCATTCTGTTCCGTTAATACAAAAAAAAAAAAAAAAAAATCCCCCGAGACCCCCTTTTGCCCCCCCCCCCCCATTTTTTTTACCCTCCACTTACAACTGAATGTAGTTTGTGTGCTATCTATCCTATCAACGTTAAACGAACGACAACTCCAGTTTTTTCCCTATTATATTGTTCTTACATCTCTTCTGAAAAAAAAATCCACCTCCTTGTTATCACTTAAACTCTGAAACTACAAGTCCAATCGATCCCAAAATTTACAGTCAGCAGGGCATACATGTACTAAAGGTTCATAAAACAACGTGGTGCCGATATCTCTCAAGACTTTTCCTAGAGAAAAAGAATGGCAATGCCGTAAAAATCGCTTGCTAGGTCCGTAATTCTCAATGAAATCCTACAATAAAAATGTCCGCTCCTGGATTGAAAAACTTATCTGTTACAAACTGGTGCTGAAAAATGTACATTTTAAGAAAATAATCCTTAAACGTGTTTTAAAGTTACACCGGATGAATAAAATCCAAATCATGCACTGCTGGTGAACTGTGATCAAAATGTCAATTTCCTATAATGACCAAAGAAATTACATTGTGTACATTCCATCTCTATAGATGTTGTCTGTCCAACGTCCCGACCTAAAGAGAAATAAAAAGACTAAGTTTTTCTTAATATAAACACGCGTCACGTGGTGTCTCCTCAATCTGGCGCGCGCGCTGGACCTAAAATAAAATAAAAACTTTCCAAACTAAACATGAAACTTCTCCGGTAACACAATACTAGACCCCTTACAGAAACAAACAAACAAACAAACAAACAAACAAACAAACAAACAAACAAACCAAAACAAACAAACAAACAAACAAAACAAACAATACCCCCCCCCCAATCAATCTATGTTTCAAAGGGGGAAAGACCGTTTACAATTGCTTTTTGAAAGCAATTGATTTATATTGTAAAAAGGCCTTTTTAACCATTCTGTTCCGTTAATACAAAAAAAAAAAAAAAAAAAAATCCCCCGAGACCCCCTTTTGCCCCCCCCCCCCATTTTTTTTACCCTCCACTTACAACTGAATGTAGTTTGTGTGCTATCTATCCTATCAACGTTAAACGAACGACAACTCCAGTTTTTTCCCTATTATATTGTTCTTACATCTCTTCTGAAAAAAAAATCCACCTCCTTGTTATCACTTAAACTCTGAAACTACAAGTCCAATCGATCCCAAAATTTACAGTCAGCAGGGCATACATGTACTAAAGGTTCATAAAACAACGTGGTGCCGATATCTCTCAAGACTTTTCCTAGAGAAAAAGAATGGCAATGCCGTAAAAATCGCTTGCTAGGTCCGTAATTCTCAATGAAATCCTACAATAAAAATGTCCGCTCCTGGATTGAAAAACTTATCTGTTACAAACTGGTGCTGAAAAATGTACATTTTAAGAAAATAATCCTTAAACGTGTTTTAAAGTTACACCGGATGAATAAAATCCAAATCATGCACTGCTGGTGAACTGTGATCAAAATGTCAATTTCCTATAATGACCAAAGAAATTACATTGTGTACATTCCATCTCTATAGATGTTGTCTGTCCAACGTCCCGACCTAAAGAGAAATAAAAAGACTAAGTTTTTCTTAATATAAACACGCGTCACGTGGTGTCTCCTCAATCTGGCGCGCGCGCTGGACCTAAAATAAAATAAAAACTTTCCAAACTAAACATGAAACTTCTCCGGTAACACAATACTAGACCCCTTACAGAAACAAACAAACAAACAAACAAACAAACAAACAAACAAACAAACAAACCAAAACAAACAAACAAACAAACAAAACAAACAATACCCCCCCCCCCCCCCAATCAATCTATGTTTCAAAGGGGGAAAGACCGTTTACAATTGCTTTTTGAAAGCAATTGATTTATATTGTAAAAAGGCCTTTTTAACCATTCTGTTCCGTTAATACAAAAAAAAAAAAAAAAAAATCCCCCGAGACCCCCTTTTGCCCCCCCCCCCCCATTTTTTTTACCCTCCACTTACAACTGAATGTAGTTTGTGTGCTATCTATCCTATCAACGTTAAACGAACGACAACTCCAGTTTTTTCCCTATTATATTGTTCTTACATCTCTTCTGAAAAAAAAATCCACCTCCTTGTTATCACTTAAACTCTGAAACTACAAGTCCAATCGATCCCAAAATTTACAGTCAGCAGGGCATACATGTACTAAAGGTTCATAAAACAACGTGGTGCCGATATCTCTCAAGACTTTTCCTAGAGAAAAAGAATGGCAATGCCGTAAAAATCGCTTGCTAGGTCCGTAATTCTCAATGAAATCCTACAATAAAAATGTCCGCTCCTGGATTGAAAAACTTATCTGTTACAAACTGGTGCTGAAAAATGTACATTTTAAGAAAATAATCCTTAAACGTGTTTTAAAGTTACACCGGATGAATAAAATCCAAATCATGCACTGCTGGTGAACTGTGATCAAAATGTCAATTTCCTATAATGACCAAAGAAATTACATTGTGTACATTCCATCTCTATAGATGTTGTCTGTCCAACGTCCCGACCTAAAGAGAAATAAAAAGACTAAGTTTTTCTTAATATAAACACGCGTCACGTGGTGTCTCCTCAATCTGGCGCGCGCGCTGGACCTAAAATAAAATAAAAACTTTCCAAACTAAACATGAAACTTCTCCGGTAACACAATACTAGACCCCTTACAGAAACAAACAAACAAACAAACAAACAAACAAACAAACAAACAAACAAACCAAAACAAACAAACAAACAAACAAAACAAACAATACCCCCCCCCCCCCCCCAATCAATCTATGTTTCAAAGGGGGAAAGACCGTTTACAATTGCTTTTTGAAAGCAATTGATTTATATTGTAAAAAGGCCTTTTTAACCATTCTGTTCCGTTAATACAAAAAAAAAAAAAAAAAAATCCCCCGAGACCCCCTTTTGCCCCCCCCCCCCCATTTTTTTTACCCTCCACTTACAACTGAATGTAGTTTGTGTGCTATCTATCCTATCAACGTTAAACGAACGACAACTCCAGTTTTTTCCCTATTATATTGTTCTTACATCTCTTCTGAAAAAAAAATCCACCTCCTTGTTATCACTTAAACTCTGAAACTACAAGTCCAATCGATCCCAAAATTTACAGTCAGCAGGGCAT
>NW_026963570.1:10000-17500 GCF_036588685.1 Mytilus trossulus
CGGGTCTCTCGACCATCGAGGCCGTCTAACTATACCCTCGGTAAAAAAAAATTACGAGGGTGAAATTTTCATCGGGAAGCCGCACGTTAGACGCGGACAGGCTACCGCGGGTCTCTCGACCATCGAGGCCGTCTGACTATACCCTCGGTAAAAAAAAAATTACAAGGCTGAAATTTTCATCGGGAAGCCGTACGTTAGACGCAGGCCAGCTACTGCGGGTCTCTCGATCGTCCAGGCCGGCAAAGTATACCCTCGGTAAAAAAATTTTACGAGGGTGAAATGTTCATCGTGGTGTCGCACGTTAGACGCGGACAGGCTACCGCGGGTCTCTCGACCATCGAGGCCGTCTAACTATACCCTCGGTAAAAAAAATTACGAGGGTGAAATTTTCATCGGGAAGCCGCACGTTAGACGCGGACAGGCTACCGCGGGTCTCTCGACCATCGAGGCCGTCTGACTATACCCTCGGTAAAAAAAAATTACAAGGCTGAAATTTTCATCGGGAAGCCGTACGTTAGACGCAGGCCAGCTACTGCGGGTCTCTCGACCATCGAGGCCGTCTAACTATACCCTCGGTAAAAAAAATTTACAAGGCTGAACTGTTCATCGAGAAGCCGTACGTTAGACGCAGGCAGGCTACCGCGGGTCTCTCGACCATCCATCGAAGCCGTCTGACTGTACCCTCGGTAAAAAAAATTTTACAAGGCTGAAATGTTCATCGAGAAGCCGTACGTTAGACGCAGGCAGGCTACCGCGGGTCTCTCGACCATCGAAGCCTTCAAACTATACCCTCGGTAAAATTTTTTTACAAGGGTGAAATTTTCATCGAGAAGCCGTACGTTAGACGCAGGCAGGCTACCGCGGGTCTCTCGACCATCGAAGCCTTCAAACTATACCCTCGGTAAAAATTTTTTACAAGGGTGAACTGTTCATCGAGAAGCCGTACGTTAGACGCAGGCAGGCTACCGCGGGTCTCTCGACCATCCATCGAAGCCGTCTGACTGTACCCTCGGTAAAAAAAATTTTACAAGGCTGAAATGTTCATCGAGAAGCCGTACGTTAGACGCAGGCAGGCTACCGCGGGTCTCTCGACCATCGAAGCCTTCAAACTATACCCTCGGTAAAATTTTTTTACAAGGGTGAAATTTTCATCGAGAAGCCGTACGTTAGACGCAGGCAGGCTACCGCGGGTCTCTCGACCATCGAAGCCTTCAAACTATACCCTCGGTAAAAATTTTTTACAAGGGTGAACTGTTCATCGAGAAGCCGTACGTTAGACGCAGGCAGGCTACCGCGGGTCTCTCGACCATCGAAGCCTTCAAACTATACCCTCGGTAAAAATTTTTTACAAGGGTGAACTGTTCATCGAGAAGCCGTACGTTAGACGCAGGCAGGCTACCGCGGGTCTCTCGACCATCCATCGAAGCCGTCTGACTGTACCCTCGGTAAAAAAAATTTTACAAGGCTGAAATGTTCATCGAGAAGCCGTACGTTAGACGCAGGCAGGCTACCGCGGGTCTCTCGACCATCGAAGCCTTCAAACTATACCCTCGGTAAAAATTTTTTACAAGGGTGAACTGTTCATCGAGAAGCCGTACGTTAGACGCAGGCAGGCTACCGCGGGTCTCTCGACCATCCATCGAAGCCGTCTGACTGTACCCTCGGTAAAAAAAATTTTACAAGGCTGAAATGTTCATCGAGAAGCCGTACGTTAGACGCAGGCAGGCTACCGCGGGTCTCTCGACCATCGAAGCCGTCTAACTGTACCCTCGGTAAAAAAAATTTACAAGGCTGAAATGTTCATCGGGAAGCCGTCCGTTAGACGCAGGCAGACTACCGCGGGTCTCTCGACCATCGAAGCCGTCTAACTGTACCCTCGGTAAAAAATTTTTACAAGGCTGAAATGTTCATCGGAAAGCCGCACGTTAGACGAGGCAGGCTACCGCGGGTCTCTCGACCATCCATCGAAGCCGTCTGACTGTACCCTCGGTAAAAAAATTTTACAAGGCTGAAAGGTTCATCGGAAAGCCGCACGTTAGATGCGGACAGGCTACCGCGGGTCTCTCGACCATCCATCGAAGCCGTCTGACTGTACCCTCGGTAAAAAAAATTTTACAAGGCTGAACTGTTCATCGAGAAGCCGTACGTTAGACGCAGGCAGGCTACCGCGGGTCTCTCGACCATCCATCGAAGCCGTCTGACTGTACCCTCGGTAAAAAAAATTTTACAAGGCTGAAAGGTTCATCGGAAAGCCGCACGTTAGATGCGGACAGGCTACCGCGGGTCTCTCGACCATCGAGGCCTTCAAACTATACCCTCGGTAAAAAATTTTTACAAGGGTGAAATTTTCATCGGGAAGCCGCACGTAAGACGCAGGCAGGCTACCGCGGGTCTCTCGACCATCGAGGCCGTCAAACTATACCCTCGGTAACAATTTTTTAGAAGGGTGAAATTTTCATCGGGAAGCCGCACGTTAGATGCGGACAGGCTACCGCGGGTCTCTCGACCATCGAGACCTTCAAACTATACCGTCGGTAAAAAAATTTCACGTGGGTTACATTTTCATCGGGAAGCCGCACGTTAGACGCAGGCGAGCTACCGCGGGTCTCTCGACCATTCAGGCCGGCAAACAATACCCTCGGTAAATATTTTTTACGTGGGTGAGATTTTCATCGGGATGTCGCACGTTAGACGCGGACAGGTTACCGCGGGTCTCTCGACCATCGGCGGCCAGCCAAAGCCATAGCCTAGTCAAAAAGTGTTACAGGTTGACAATTTTTCATCGGGAAGCCGCACGTAAGAATAGTACAGCAGGTCTCTCGATGAAACGATCACATTTCATGTAACGTAACGTAACGAAGGCAGGCATCGTACACCCTAACCCTAAGCCGCCTCTTGACGATGCCTAACCCTAACCCTAACCCTAACCCTAACCCTAACCCTAACCCTAACCCTAACCCTAACCCTAACCAACCCTAACCCTAACCCTAACCCTAACCCTAACCCTAACCCTAACCCTAACCCTAACCCTAACCCTAACCCTAGCCTGTTACTTAGGCCGTGTCAGGACCCAGGCTGGCATTATTCCTCGATACGTGTAGGTACGTGGTCGGCCTGTCTGGTACCGGGCGATCACGGGTCTCTACCGCAGGCAAAGGTACGTGGTCGGCCTTTACCGGGCTACCGCGGGTAGGTAGATACGTGAAGACCCGCATAAGCCCGTGGTACCCGTCTGGTACCGGGCGATCACGGGTCTCTACCGCAGGCAAAGGTACGTGGTCGGCCTTTACCGGGCTACCGCGGGTAGGTAGATACGTGAAGACCCCGCATAAGCCCGTGGTACCCGTCTGGTACCGGGCGATCACGGGTCTCTACCGCAGGCAAAGGTACGTGGTCGGCCTTTACCGGGCTACCGCGGGTAGGTAGATACGTGAAGACCCCGCATAAGCCCGTGGTACCCGTCTGGTACCGGGCGATCACGGGTCTCTACCGCAGGCAAAGGTACGTGGTCGGCCTTTACCGGGCTACCGCGGGTAGGTAGATACGTGAAGACCCCGCATAAGCCCGTGGTACCCGTCTGGTACCGGGCGATCACGGGTCTCTACCGCAGGCAAAGGTACGTGGTCGGCCTTTACCGGGCTACCGCGGGTAGGTAGATACGTGAAGACCCGCATAAGCCCGTGGTACCCGTCTGGTACCGGGCGATCACGGGTCTCTACCGCAGGCAAAGGTACGTGGTCGGCCTTTACCGGGCTACCGCGGGTAGGTAGATACGTGAAGACCCGCATAAGCCCGTGGTACCCGTCTGGTACCGGGCGATCACGGGTCTCTACCGCAGGCAAAGGTACGTGGTCGGCCTTTACCGGGCTACCGCGGGTAGGTAGATACGTGAAGACCCGCATAAGCCCGTGGTACCCGTCTGGTACCGGGCGATCACGGGTCTCTACCGCAGGCAAAGGTACGTGGTCGGCCTTTACCGGGCTACCGCGGGTAGGTAGATACGTGAAGACCCCGCATAAGCCCGTGGTACCCCTCTAACAGGCCGTCCACGTACCTTCCTCGTGGTAGCCCGCTAACAGGCCGTCCACGTACCTTCCTCGTGGTAGCCCGCTAACAGGCCGTCCGTCCACGTACCTTTCTCGTGGTAGCCCGCTGACAGGTCGACCACGTCCCCTTCTTACCCGCGGTAGCTGGCTACCGAGGCCGTCGACGTACCTTTACCTGCGGTAGACCGCTATCAGGTCGACCACGTCCCTCCTTACCCGCGGTAGCTGGCTACCGAGGCCGTCGACGTACCTTTGCCTGCGGTAGCCCGCTATCGGGTCGACCACGTCCCTCCTTACCCGCGGTAGCTGGCTACCGAGGCCGTCGACGTACCTTTGCCTGCGGTAGCCCGCTATCGGGTCGACCACGTCCCTCCTTACCCGCGGTAGCTGGCTACCGAGGCCGTCGACGTACCTTTGCCTGCGGTAGACCGCTATCGGGTCGACCACGTCCCTCCTTACCCGCGGTAGCTGGCTACCGAGGCCGTCGACGTACCTTTGCCTGCCGTAGCCCGCTATCGGGTCGACCACGTCCCTCCTTACCCGCGGTAGCTGGCTACCGAGGCCGTCGACGTTCCTTTGCCTGCGATAGCCCGCTATCGGGTCGACCACGTCCCCTTCTTACCCGCGGTAGCTCGCTACCGAGGCCGTCGACGTACCTTTGCCGGCGGTAGCCCGCTATCGGGTCGACCACGTCCCTCCTTACCCGCGGTAGCTGGCTACCGAGGCCGTCGACGTACCTTTGCCTGCGGTAGACCGCTATCGGGTCGACCACGTCCCTCCTTACCCGCGGTAGCTGGCTACCGAGGCCGTCGACGTACCTTTGCCTGCCGTAGCCCGCTATCGGGTCGACCACGTCCCTCCTTACCCGCGGTAGCTGGCTACCGAGGCCGTCGACGTTCCTTTGCCTGCGATAGCCCGCTATCGGGTCGACCACGTCCCCTTCTTACCCGCGGTAGCTCGCTACCGAGGCCGTCGATGATCCTTTGCCGGCCGTAGCCCGCTATCGGGTCGACCACGTCCCTCCTTACCCGCGGTAGCTGGCTACCGAGGCCGTCGACGTTCCTTTGCCTGCCGTAGCCCGCTATCGGGTCGACCACGTACGATGATACCCGCGGTAGCCCGTTAGCACGGCCGTCCACGTCCCTTTACCCGCGGTAGCTCGCTACCGGGGCCGTCCACGTCCCTTTACCCGCGGTAGCTCGCTATCGGGTCGACCACGTACGATGAGACCCGCGGTAGCCCGCTAGCACGGCCGTCCACGTCCCTTTACCTGCGATAGCCCGCTATCGGGTCGACCACGTACGATGATACCCGCGGTAGCTCGCTACCGAGGCCGTCCACGTCCCTTTACCCGCGGTAGCTCGCTATCGGGTCGACCACGTACGATGAGACCCGCGGTAGCCCGCTAGCACGGCCGTCCACGTCCCTTTACCCGCGGAAGCTCGCTATCGGGTCGACCACGTACGATGAGACCCGCGGTAGCCCGCTAGCACGGCCGTCCACGTCCCTTTACCCGCGATAGCCCGCTATCGGGTCGACCACGTACGATGAGACCCGCGGTAGCCCGCTAGCACGGCCGTCCACGTCCCTTTACCCGCGGTAGCTCGCTATCGGGTCGACCACGTACGATGAGACCCGCGGTAGCCCGCTAGCACGGCCGTCCACGTCCCTTTACCCGCGGTAGCCCGCTATCGGGTCGACCGCGTACGATGAGACCCGCGGTAGCCCGCTAGCACGGCCGTCCACGTCCCTTTACCCGCGGTAGCCCGCTATCGGGTCGACCACGTACGATGAGACCCGCGGTAGCCCGCTAGCACGGCCGTCCACGTCCCTTTACCCGCGGTAGCCCGCTATCGGGTCGACCACGTACGATGAGACCCGCGGTAGCCCGCTAGCACGGCCGTCCACGTCCCTTTACCCGCGGTAGCCCGCTATCGGGTCGACCGCGTACGATGATATCCGCGGTAGCCCGCTAGCACGGCCGTCGACGTCCCTTTACCTGCGATAGCCCGCTATCGGGTCGACCACGTACGATGAGACCCGCGGTAGCCCGCTAGCACGGCCGTCCACGTCCCTTTACCCGCGATAGCCCGCTATCGGGTCGACCACGTACGATGAGACCCGCGGTAGCCCGCTAGCACGGCCGTCCACGTCCCTTTACCCGCGGTAGCTCGCTATCGGGTCGACCACGTACGATGAGACCCGCGGTAGCCCGCTAGCACGGCCGTCCACGTCCCTTTACCCGCGGTAGCCCGCTATCGGGTCGACCGCGTACGATGATATCCGCGGTAGCCCGCTAGCACGGCCGTCGACGTCCCTTTACCTGCGATAGCCCGCTATCGGGTCGACCACGTACGATGAGACCCGCGGTAGCTCGCTACCGAGGCCGTCGACGTCCCTTTACCCGCGGTAGCCCGCTATCGGGTCGACCACGTACGATGAGACCCGCGGTAGCTCGCTACCGAGGCCGTCGACGTCCCTTTACCCGCGGTAGCCCGCTATCGGGTCGACCACGTACGATGATACCCGCGGTACCTTCTCAGCCGCGGGTAAGCCCGCTGAAAAAAAAAAAAAAAAAAAAAAAAAATTTTTTTTTTCCCCATCGCATGCGGTAGCCCCGCTATCGAGGACGACCACGTCCCTTCTCAGCCGCGGGTAAGCCCGATGAAAAAAAAAAAAAAAAAAAAAAAAAAAATTTTTTCCCATCGCATGCGGTAGCCCCGCTATCGAGGACGACCACGTCCCTTCTCAGCCGCGGGTAAGCCCGATGAAAAAAAAAAAAAAAAAAAAAAAAATTTTTTCCCATCGCATGCGGTAGCCCCGCTATCGAGGACGACCACGTCCCTTCTCAGCCGCGGGTAAGCCCGATGAAAAAAAAAAAAAAAAAAAAAAAATTTTTTCCCATCGCATGCGGTAGCCCCGCTATCGAGGACGACCACGTCCCTTCTCAGCCGCGGGTAAGCCCGATGAAAAAAAAAAAAAAAAAAAAAAAAATTTTTTCCCATCGCATGCGGTAGCCCCGCTATCGAGGACGACCACGTCCCTTCTCAGCCGCGGGTAAGCCCGATGAAAAATTTTTTTTTTTTTTTTTTTTTTTCCCATCGCATGCGGTAGCCCCGCTATCGAGGTCGACCACGTACATTCTCAGCCGCGGGTAAGCCCGATGAAAAAAATTTTTTTTTTTTTTTTTTTTTTTTTTCCCATCGCATGCGGTAGCCCCGCTATCGAGGACGACCACGTCCCTTCTCAGCCGCGGGTAAGCCCGATGAAAAAAATTTTTTTTTTTTTTTTTTTTTCCCATCGCATGCGGTAGCCCCGCTATCGAGGTCGACCACGTACATTCTCAGCCGCGGGTAAGCCCGATGAAAATTTTTTTTTTTTTTTTTTTTTTTTTTCCCATCGCATGCGGTAGCCCCGCTATCGAGGTCGACCACGTACCTTCTCAGCCGCGGGT
>NW_026963571.1:0-32307 GCF_036588685.1 Mytilus trossulus
TAGTTTGAACCACATTTTTGGTGTCTATGAAGAAAGTAGTTAAGACAGAAAATACACGTGAAGTCTAAACAGTAAGTATACAATTAAGCTGTATTCTAGTATTTTAAAGTTGCATGCAATATGACATAATTATGCACGGGACAAACTATTGAACGGGACAAACTTAAATTGACCTAAAAGTCAATTACAGGAAGTAGTTGGATACTATTCATGATACGTATGGTGAAGTTAAGCTTGGCACTGACACTGTGTTTAGGGTTCACAGTTACTATACCTCTGATCCGATGCATTTTATAGGTATAGATTAAACGTCCCCTACCATACGTATCACATACTAGTATCTGCTATAACTTGTACGAACTGAGAGTGAGGAGGCTCAAAAGTCAAAACATTTAAATAAGTCTAAATATTGAAATTGCTGCCGTCTAAAAGTTCACAGGTTATCAGCCTTTCTTGTTACTGTCTATGTGGTGCTTATATATAAACATTGTATCACTTCTCAGTAGCTAGATAGAGTTGTAGCTTTTCATCAAATTAAGCAGCAGCTTAAAGTGTTGCTTTGAAATGCAATGATTGCCACTTTATTTGAACTTAAAACAAGAGGTGTGCCTGCTGGTAGGGTTTGAACGGAGGAATTTAACATAGAAAGTAATGGGACCATGAATTAGTCGTGTCCTTCCCCTATTTGCGAAAGAAACTCATTTTGTATTTTATCATTTAGCAGATTACTGTCAACAGTTTCAGAAAAGGTATCAATCAAAGGCATTGAAATTCTAGTTTGAACCACATTTTTGGTGTCTATGAAGAAAGTAGTTAAGACAGAAAATACACGTCAAGTCTAAACAGTAAGTATACAATTAAGCTGTATTCTAGTATTTTAAAGTTGCATGCAATATGACATAATTATGCACGGGACAAACTATTGAACGGGACAAACTTAAATTGACCTAAAAGTCAATTACAGGAAGTAGTTGGATACTATTCATGATACGTATGGTGAAGTTAAGCTTGGCACTGACACTGTGTTTAGGGTTCACAGTTACTATACCTCCGATCCGATGCATTTTATAGGTATAGATTAAACGTCCCCTACCATACGTATCACATACTAGTATCTGCAATAACTTGTACGAACTGAGAGTGAGGAGGCTCAAAAGTCAAAACATTTAAATAAGTCTAAATATTGAAATTGCTGCCGTCTAAAAGTTCACAGGTTATCAGCCTTTCTTGTTACTGTCTATGTGGTGCTTATATATAAACATTGTATCACTTCTCAGTAGCTAGATAGAGTTGTAGCTTTTCATCAAATTAAGCAGCAGCTTAAAGTGTTGCTTTGAAATGCAATGATTGCCACTTTATTTGAACTTAAAACAAGAGGTGTGCCTGCTGGTAGGGTTTGAACGGAGGAATTTAACATAGAAAGTAATGGGACCATGAATTAGTCGTGTCCTTCCCCTATTTGCGAAAGAAACTCATTTTGTATTTTATCATTTAGCAGATTACTGTCAACAGTTTCAGAAAAGGTATCAATCAAAGGCATTGAAATTCTAGTTTGAACCACATTTTTGGTGTCTATGAAGAAAGTAGTTAAGACAGAAAATACACGTCAAGTCTAAACAGTAAGTATACAATTAAGCTGTATTCTAGTATTTTAAAGTTGCATGCAATATGACATAATTATGCACGGGACAAACTATTGAACGGGACAAACTTAAATTGACCTAAAAGTCAATTACAGGAAGTAGTTGGATACTATTCATGATACGTATGGTGAAGTTAAGCTTGGCACTGACACTGTGTTTAGGGTTCACAGTTACTATACCTCTGATCCGATGCATTTTATAGGTATAGATTAAACGTCCCCTACCATACGTATCACATACTAGTATCTGCTATAACTTGTACGAACTGAGAGTGAGGAGGCTCAAAAGTCAAAACATTTAAATAAGTCTAAATATTGAAATTGCTGCCGTCTAAAAGTTCACAGGTTATCAGCCTTTCTTGTTACTGTCTATGTGGTGCTTATATATAAACATTGTATCACTTCTCAGTAGCTAGATAGAGTTGTAGCTTTTCATCAAATTAAGCAGCAGCTTAAAGTGTTGCTTTGAAATGCAATGATTGCCACTTTATTTGAACTTAAAACAAGAGGTGTGCCTGCTGGTAGGGTTTGAACGGAGGAATTTAACATAGAAAGTAATGGGACCATGAATTAGTCGTGTCCTTCCCCTATTTGCGAAAGAAACTCATTTTGTATTTTATCATTTAGCAGATTACTGTCAACAGTTTCAGAAAAGGTATCAATCAAAGGCATTGAAATTCTAGTTTGAACCACATTTTTGGTGTCTATGAAGAAAGTAGTTAAGACAGAAAATACACGTCAAGTCTAAACAGTAAGTATACAATTAAGCTGTATTCTAGTATTTTAAAGTTGCATGCAATATGACATAATTATGCACGGGACAAACTATTGAACGGGACAAACTTAAATTGACCTAAAAGTCAATTACAGGAAGTAGTTGGATACTATTCATGATACGTATGGTGAAGTTAAGCTTGGCACTGACACTGTGTTTAGGGTTCACAGTTACTATACCTCTGATCCGATGCATTTTATAGGTATAGATTAAACGTCCCCTACCATACGTATCACATACTAGTATCTGCTATAACTTGTACGAACTGAGAGTGAGGAGGCTCAAAAGTCAAAACATTTAAATAAGTCTAAATATTGAAATTGCTGCCGTCTAAAAGTTCACAGGTTATCAGCCTTTCTTGTTACTGTCTATGTGGTGCTTATATATAAACATTGTATCACTTCTCAGTAGCTAGATAGAGTTGTAGCTTTTCATCAAATTAAGCAGCAGCTTAAAGTGTTGCTTTGAAATGCAATGATTGCCACTTTATTTGAACTTAAAACAAGAGGTGTGCCTGCTGGTAGGGTTTGAACGGAGGAATTTAACATAGAAAGTAATGGGACCATGAATTAGTCGTGTCCTTCCCCTATTTGCGAAAGAAACTCATTTTGTATTTTATCATTTAGCAGATTACTGTCAACAGTTTCAGAAAAGGTATCAATCAAAGGCATTGAAATTCTAGTTTGAACCACATTTTTGGTGTCTATGAAGAAAGTAGTTAAGACAGAAAATACACGTCAAGTCTAAACAGTAAGTATACAATTAAGCTGTATTCTAGTATTTTAAAGTTGCATGCAATATGACATAATTATGCACGGGACAAACTATTGAACGGGACAAACTTAAATTGACCTAAAAGTCAATTACAGGAAGTAGTTGGATACTATTCATGATACGTATGGTGAAGTTAAGCTTGGCACTGACACTGTGTTTAGGGTTCACAGTTACTATACCTCTGATCCGATGCATGTTATAGGTATAGATTAAACGTCCCCTACCATACGTATCACATACTAGTATCTGCTATAACTTGTACGAACTGAGAGTGAGGAGGCTCAAAAGTCAAAACATTTAAATAAGTCTAAATATTGAAATTGCTGCCGTCTAAAAGTTCACAGGTTATCAGCCTTTCTTGTTACTGTCTATGTGGTGCTTATATATAAACATTGTATCACTTCTCAGTAGCTAGATAGAGTTGTAGCTTTTCATCAAATTAAGCAGCAGCTTAAAGTGTTGCTTTGAAATGCAATGATTGCCACTTTATTTGAACTTAAAACAAGAGGTGTGCCTGCTGGTAGGGTTTGAACGGAGGAATTTAACATAGAAAGTAATGGGACCATGAATTAGTCGTGTCCTTCCCCTATTTGCGAAAGAAACTCATTTTGTATTTTATCATTTAGCAGATTACTGTCAACAGTTTCAGAAAAGGTATCAATCAAAGGCATTGAAATTCTAGTTTGAACCACATTTTTGGTGTCTATGAAGAAAGTAGTTAAGACAGAAAATACACGTCAAGTCTAAACAGTAAGTATACAATTAAGCTGTATTCTAGTATTTTAAAGTTGCATGCAATATGACATAATTATGCACGGGACAAACTATTGAACGGGACAAACTTAAATTGACCTAAAAGTCAATTACAGGAAGTAGTTGGATACTATTCATGATACGTATGGTGAAGTTAAGCTTGGCACTGACACTGTTTTTAGGGTTCACAGTTACTATACCTCTGATCCGATGCATTTTATAGGTATAGATTAAACGTCCCCTACCATACGTATCACATACTAGTATCTGCTATAACTTGTACGAACTGAGAGTGAGGAGGCTCAAAAGTCAAAACATTTAAATAAGTCTAAATATTGAAATTGCTGCCGTCTAAAAGTTCACAGGTTATCAGCCTTTCTTGTTACTGTCTATGTGGTGCTTATATATAAACATTGTATCACTTCTCAGTAGCTAGATAGAGTTGTAGCTTTTCATCAAATTAAGCAGCAGCTTAAAGTGTTGCTTTGAAATGCAATGATTGCCACTTTATTTGAACTTAAAACAAGAGGTGTGCCTGCTGGTAGGGTTTGAACGGAGGAATCTAACATAGAAAGTAATGGGACCATGAATTAGTCGTGTCCTTCCCCTATTTGCGAAAGAAACTCATTTTGTATTTTATCATTTAGCAGATTACTGTCAACAGTTTCAGAAAAGGTATCAATCAAAGGCATTGAAATTCTAGTTTGAACCACATTTTTGGTGTCTATGAAGAAAGTAGTTAAGACAGAAAATACACGTCAAGTCTAAACAGTAAGTATACAATTAAGCTGTATTCTAGTATTTTAAAGTTGCATGCAATATGACATAATTATGCACGGGACAAACTATTGAACGGGACAAACTTAAATTGACCTAAAAGTCAATTACAGGAAGTAGTTGGATACTATTCATGATACGTATGGTGAAGTTAAGCTTGGCACTGACACTGTGTTTAGGGTTCACAGTTACTATACCTCTGATCCGATGCATTTTATAGGTATAGATTAAACGTCCCCTACCATACGTATCACATACTAGTATCTGCTATAACTTGTACGAACTGAGAGTGAGGAGGCTCAAAAGTCAAAACATTTAAATAAGTCTAAATATTGAAATTGCTGCCGTCTAAAAGTTCACAGGTTATCAGCCTTTCTTGTTACTGTCTATGTGGTGCTTATATATAAACATTGTATCACTTCTCAGTAGCTAGATAGAGTTGTAGCTTTTCATCAAATTAAGCAGCAGCTTAAAGTGTTGCTTTGAAATGCAATGATTGCCACTTTATTTGAACTTAAAACAAGAGGTGTGCCTGCTGGTAGGGTTTGAACGGAGGAATTTAACATAGAAAGTAATGGGACCATGAATTAGTCGTGTCCTTCCCCTATTTGCGAAAGAAACTCATTTTGTATTTTATCATTTAGCAGATTACTGTCAACAGTTTCAGAAAAGGTATCAATCAAAGGCATTGAAATTCTAGTTTGAACCACATTTTTGGTGTCTATGAAGAAAGTAGTTAAGACAGAAAATACACGTCAAGTCTAAACAGTAAGTATACAATTAAGCTGTATTCTAGTATTTTAAAGTTGCATGCAATATGACATAATTATGCACGGGACAAACTATTGAACGGGACAAACTTAAATTGACCTAAAAGTCAATTACAGGAAGTAGTTGGATACTATTCATGATACGTATGGTGAAGTTAAGCTTGGCACTGACACTGTGTTTAGGGTTCACAGTTACTATACCTCTGATCCGATGCATTTTATAGGTATAGATTAAACGTCCCCTACCATACGTATCACATACTAGTATCTGCTATAACTTGTACGAACTGAGAGTGAGGAGGCTCAAAAGTCAAAACATTTAAATAAGTCTAAATATTGAAATTGCTGCCGTCTAAAAGTTCACAGGTTATCAGCCTTTCTTGTTACTGTCTATGTGGTGCTTATATATAAACATTGTATCACTTCTCAGTAGCTAGATAGAGTTGTAGCTTTTCATCAAATTAAGCAGCAGCTTAAAGAGTTGCTTTGAAATGCAATGATTGCCACTTTATTTGAACTTAAAACAAGAGGTGTGCCTGCTGGTAGGGTTTGAACGGAGGAATTTAACATAGAAAGTAATGGGACCATGAATTAGTCGTGTCCTTCCCCTATTTGCGAAAGAAACTCATTTTGTATTTTATCATTTAGCAGATTACTGTCAACAGTTTCAGAAAAGGTATCAATCAAAGGCATTGAAATTCTAGTTTGAACCACATTTTTGGTGTCTATGAAGAAAGTAGTTAAGACAGAAAATACACGTCAAGTCTAAACAGTAAGTATACAATTAAGCTGTATTCTAGTATTTTAAAGTTGCATGCAATATGACATAATTATGCACGGGACAAACTATTGAACGGGACAAACTTAAATTGACCTAAAAGTCAATTACAGGAAGTAGTTGGATACTATTCATGATACGTATGGTGAAGTTAAGCTTGGCACTGACACTGTGTTTAGGGTTCACAGTTACTATACCTCTGATCCGATGCATTTTATAGGTATAGATTAAACGTCCCCTACCATACGTATCACATACTAGTATCTGCTATAACTTGTACGAACTGAGAGTGAGGAGGCTCAAAAGTCAAAACATTTAAATAAGTCTAAATATTGAAATTGCTGCCGTCTAAAAGTTCACAGGTTATCAGCCTTTCTTGTTACTGTCTATGTGGTGCTTATATATAAACATTGTATCACTTCTCAGTAGCTAGATAGAGTTGTAGCTTTTCATCAAATTAAGCAGCAGCTTAAAGTGTTGCTTTGAAATGCAATGATTGCCACTTTATTTGAACTTAAAACAAGAGGTGTGCCTGCTGGTAGGGTTTGAACGGAGGAATTTAACATAGAAAGTAATGGGACCATGAATTAGTCGTGTCCTTCCCCTATTTGCGAAAGAAACTCATTTTGTATTTTATCATTTAGCAGATTACTGTCAACAGTTTCAGAAAAGGTATCAATCAAAGGCATTGAAATTCTAGTTTGAACCACATTTTTGGTGTCTATGAAGAAAGTAGTTAAGACAGAAAATACACGTCAAGTCTAAACAGTAAGTATACAATTAAGCTGTATTCTAGTATTTTAAAGTTGCATGCAATATGACATAATTATGCACGGGACAAACTATTGAACGGGACAAACTTAAATTGACCTAAAAGTCAATTACAGGAAGTAGTTGGATACTATTCATGATACGTATGGTGAAGTTAAGCTTGGCACTGACACTGTGTTTAGGGTTCACAGTTACTATACCTCTGATCCGATGCATTTTATAGGTATAGATTAAACGTCCCCTACCATACGTATCACATACTAGTATCTGCTATAACTTGTACGAACTGAGAGTGAGGAGGCTCAAAAGTCAAAACATTTAAATAAGTCTAAATATTGAAATTGCTGCCGTCTAAAAGTTCACAGGTTATCAGCCTTTCTTGTTACTGTCTATGTGGTGCTTATATATAAACATTGTATCACTTCTCAGTAGCTAGATAGAGTTGTAGCTTTTCATCAAATTAAGCAGCAGCTTAAAGTGTTGCTTTGAAATGCAATGATTGCCACTTTATTTGAACTTAAAACAAGAGGTGTGCCTGCTGGTAGGGTTTGAACGGAGGAATTTAACATAGAAAGTAATGGGACCATGAATTAGTCGTGTCCTTCCCCTATTTGCGAAAGAAACTCATTTTGTATTTTATCATTTAGCAGATTACTGTCAACAGTTTCAGAAAAGGTATCAATCAAAGGCATTGAAATTCTAGTTTGAACCACATTTTTGGTGTCTATGAAGAAAGTAGTTAAGACAGAAAATACACGTCAAGTCTAAACAGTAAGTATACAATTAAGCTGTATTCTAGTATTTTAAAGTTGCATGCAATATGACATAATTATGCACGGGACAAACTATTGAACGGGACAAACTTAAATTGACCTAAAAGTCAATTACAGGAAGTAGTTGGATACTATTCATGATACGTATGGTGAAGTTAAGCTTGGCACTGACACTGTGTTTAGGGTTCACAGTTACTATACCTCTGATCCGATGCATTTTATAGGTATAGATTAAACGTCCCCTACCATACGTATCACATACTAGTATCTGCTATAACTTGTACGAACTGAGAGTGAGGAGGCTCAAAAGTCAAAACATTTAAATAAGTCTAAATATTGAAATTGCTGCCGTCTAAAAGTTCACAGGTTATCAGCCTTTCTTGTTACTGTCTATGTGGTGCTTATATATAAACATTGTATCACTTCTCAGTAGCTAGATAGAGTTGTAGCTTTTCATCAAATTAAGCAGCAGCTTAAAGTGTTGCTTTGAAATGCAATGATTGCCACTTTATTTGAACTTAAAACAAGAGGTGTGCCTGCTGGTAGGGTTTGAACGGAGGAATTTAACATAGAAAGTAATGGGACCATGAATTAGTCGTGTCCTTCCCCTATTTGCGAAAGAAACTCATTTTGTATTTTATCATTTAGCAGATTACTGTCAACAGTTTCAGAAAAGGTATCAATCAAAGGCATTGAAATTCTAGTTTGAACCACATTTTTGGTGTCTATGAAGAAAGTAGTTAAGACAGAAAATACACGTCAAGTCTAAACAGTAAGTATACAATTAAGCTGTATTCTAGTATTTTAAAGTTGCATGCAATATGACATAATTATGCACGGGACAAACTATTGAACGGGACAAACTTAAATTGACCTAAAAGTCAATTACAGGAAGTAGTTGGATACTATTCATGATACGTATGGTGAAGTTAAGCTTGGCACTGACACTGTGTTTAGGGTTCACAGTTACTATACCTCTGATCCGATGCATTTTATAGGTATAGATTAAACGTCCCCTACCATACGTATCACATACTAGTATCTGCTATAACTTGTACGAACTGAGAGTGAGGAGGCTCAAAAGTCAAAACATTTAAATAAGTCTAAATATTGAAATTGCTGCCGTCTAAAAGTTCACAGGTTATCAGCCTTTCTTGTTACTGTCTATGTGGTGCTTATATATAAACATTGTATCACTTCTCAGTAGCTAGATAGAGTTGTAGCTTTTCATCAAATTAAGCAGCAGCTTAAAGTGTTGCTTTGAAATGCAATGATTGCCACTTTATTTGAACTTAAAACAAGAGGTGTGCCTGCTGGTAGGGTTTGAACGGAGGAATTTAACATAGAAAGTAATGGGACCATGAATTAGTCGTGTCCTTCCCCTATTTGCGAAAGAAACTCATTTTGTATTTTATCATTTAGCAGATTACTGTCAACAGTTTCAGAAAAGGTATCAATCAAAGGCATTGAAATTCTATTTTGAACCACATTTTTGGTGTCTATGAAGAAAGTAGTTAAGACAGAAAATACACGTCAAGTCTAAACAGTAAGTATACAATTAAGCTGTATTCTAGTATTTTAAAGTTGCATGCAATATGACATAATTATGCACGGGACAAACTATTGAACGGGACAAACTTAAATTGACCTAAAAGTCAATTACAGGAAGTAGTTGGATACTATTCATGATACGTATGGTGAAGTTAAGCTTGGCACTGACACTGTGTTTAGGGTTCACAGTTACTATACCTCTGATCCGATGCATTTTATAGGTATAGATTAAACGTCCCCTACCATACGTATCACATACTAGTATCTGCTATAACTTGTACGAACTGAGAGTGAGGAGGCTCAAAAGTCAAAACATTTAAATAAGTCTAAATATTGAAATTGCTGCCGTCTAAAAGTTCACAGGTTATCAGCCTTTCTTGTTACTGTCTATGTGGTGCTTATATATAAACATTGTATCACTTCTCAGTAGCTAGATAGAGTTGTAGCTTTTCATCAAATTAAGCAGCAGCTTAAAGTGTTGCTTTGAAATGCAATGATTGCCACTTTATTTGAACTTAAAACAAGAGGTGTGCCTGCTGGTAGGGTTTGAACGGAGGAATTTAACATAGAAAGTAATGGGACCATGAATTAGTCGTGTCCTTCCCCTATTTGCGAAAGAAACTCATTTTGTATTTTATCATTTAGCAGATTACTGTCAACAGTTTCAGAAAAGGTATCAATCAAAGGCATTGAAATTCTAGTTTGAACCACATTTTTGGTGTCTATGAAGAAAGTAGTTAAGACAGAAAATACACGTCAAGTCTAAACAGTAAGTATACAATTAAGCTGTATTCTAGTATTTTAAAGTTGCATGCAATATGACATAATTATGCACGGGACAAACTATTGAACGGGACAAACTTAAATTGACCTAAAAGTCAATTACAGGAAGTAGTTGGATACTATTCATGATACGTATGGTGAAGTTAAGCTTGGCACTGACACTGTTTTTAGGGTTCACAGTTACTATACCTCTGATCCGATGCATTTTATAGGTATAGATTAAACGTCCCCTACCATACGTATCACATACTAGTATCTGCTATAACTTGTACGAACTGAGAGTGAGGAGGCTCAAAAGTCAAAACATTTAAATAAGTCTAAATATTGAAATTGCTGCCGTCTAAAAGTTCACAGGTTATCAGCCTTTCTTGTTACTGTCTATGTGGTGCTTATATATAAACATTGTATCACTTCTCAGTAGCTAGATAGAGTTGTAGCTTTTCATCAAATTAAGCAGCAGCTTAAAGTGTTGCTTTGAAATGCAATGATTGCCACTTTATTTGAACTTAAAACAAGAGGTGTGCCTGCTGGTAGGGTTTGAACGGAGGAATTTAACATAGAAAGTAATGGGACCATGAATTAGTCGTGTCCTTCCCCTATTTGCGAAAGAAACTCATTTTGTATTTTATCATTTAGCAGATTACTGTCAACAGTTTCAGAAAAGGTATCAATCAAAGGCATTGAAATTCTAGTTTGAACCACATTTTTGGTGTCTATGAAGAAAGTAGTTAAGACAGAAAATACACGTCAAGTCTAAACAGTAAGTATACAATTAAGCTGTATTCTAGTATTTTAAAGTTGCATGCAATATGACATAATTATGCACGGGACAAACTATTGAACGGGACAAACTTAAATTGACCTAAAAGTCAATTACAGGAAGTAGTTGGATACTATTCATGATACGTATGGTGAAGTTAAGCTTGGCACTGACACTGTGTTTAGGGTTCACAGTTACTATACCTCCGATCCGATGCATTTTATAGGTATAGATTAAACGTCCCCTACCATACGTATCACATACTAGTATCTGCAATAACTTGTACGAACTGAGAGTGAGGAGGCTCAAAAGTCAAAACATTTAAATAAGTCTAAATATTGAAATTGCTGCCGTCTAAAAGTTCACAGGTTATCAGCCTTTCTTGTTACTGTCTATGTGGTGCTTATATATAAACATTGTATCACTTCTCAGTAGCTAGATAGAGTTGTAGCTTTTCATCAAATTAAGCAGCAGCTTAAAGTGTTGCTTTGAAATGCAATGATTGCCACTTTATTTGAACTTAAAACAAGAGGTGTGCCTGCTGGTAGGGTTTGAACGGAGGAATTTAACATAGAAAGTAATGGGACCATGAATTAGTCGTGTCCTTCCCCTATTTGCGAAAGAAACTCATTTTGTATTTTATCATTTAGCAGATTACTGTCAACAGTTTCAGAAAAGGTATCAATCAAAGGCATTGAAATTCTAGTTTGAACCACATTTTTGGTGTCTATGAAGAAAGTAGTTAAGACAGAAAATACACGTCAAGTCTAAACAGTAAGTATACAATTAAGCTGTATTCTAGAATTTTAAAGTTGCATGCAATATGACATAATTATGCACGGGACAAACTATTGAACGGGACAAACTTAAATTGACCTAAAAGTCAATTACAGGAAGTAGTTGGATACTATTCATGATACGTATGGTGAAGTTAAGCTTGGCACTGACACTGTGTTTAGGGTTCACAGTTACTATACCTCCGATCCGATGCATTTTATAGGTATAGATTAAACGTCCCCTACCATACGTATCACATACTAGTATCTGCTATAACTTGTACGAACTGAGAGTGAGGAGGCTCAAAAGTCAAAACATTTAAATAAGTCTAAATATTGAAATTGCTGCCGTCTAAAAGTTCACAGGTTATCAGCCTTTCTTGTTACTGTCTATGTGGTGCTTATATATAAACATTGTATCACTTCTCAGTAGCTAGATAGAGTTGTAGCTTTTCATCAAATTAAGCAGCAGCTTAAAGTGTTGCTTTGAAATGCAATGATTGCCACTTTATTTGAACTTAAAACAAGAGGTGTGCCTGCTGGTAGGGTTTGAACGGAGGAATTTAACATAGAAAGTAATGGGACCATGAATTAGTCGTGTCCTTCCCCTATTTGCGAAAGAAACTCATTTTGTATTTTATCATTTAGCAGATTACTGTCAACAGTTTCAGAAAAGGTATCAATCAAAGGCATTGAAATTCTAGTTTGAACCACATTTTTGGTGTCTATGAAGAAAGTAGTTAAGACAGAAAATACACGTCAAGTCTAAACAGTAAGTATACAATTAAGCTGTATTCTAGTATTTTAAAGTTGCATGCAATATGACATAATTATGCACGGGACAAACTATTGAACGGGACAAACTTAAATTGACCTAAAAGTCAATTACAGGAAGTAGTTGGATACTATTCATGATACGTATGGTGAAGTTAAGCTTGGCACTGACACTGTGTTTAGGGTTCACAGTTACTATACCTCCGATCCGATGCATTTTATAGGTATAGATTAAACGTCCCCTACCATACGTATCACATACTAGTATCTGCTATAACTTGTACGAACTGAGAGTGAGGAGGCTCAAAAGTCAAAACATTTAAATAAGTCTAAATATTGAAATTGCTGCCGTCTAAAAGTTCACAGGTTATCAGCCTTTCTTGTTACTGTCTATGTGGTGCTTATATATAAACATTGTATCACTTCTCAGTAGCTAGATAGAGTTGTAGCTTTTCATCAAATTAAGCAGCAGCTTAAAGTGTTGCTTTGAAATGCAATGATTGCCACTTTATTTGAACTTAAAACAAGAGGTGTGCCTGCTGGTAGGGTTTGAACGGAGGAATTTAACATAGAAAGTAATGGGACCATGAATTAGTCGTGTCCTTCCCCTATTTGCGAAAGAAACTCATTTTGTATTTTATCATTTAGCAGATTACTGTCAACAGTTTCAGAAAAGGTATCAATCAAAGGCATTGAAATTCTAGTTTGAACCACATTTTTGGTGTCTATGAAGAAAGTAGTTAAGACAGAAAATACACGTCAAGTCTAAACAGTAAGTATACAATTAAGCTGTATTCTAGAATTTTAAAGTTGCATGCAATATGACATAATTATGCACGGGACAAACTATTGAACGGGACAAACTTAAATTGACCTAAAAGTCAATTACAGGAAGTAGTTGGATACTATTCATGATACGTATGGTGAAGTTAAGCTTGGCACTGACACTGTGTTTAGGGTTCACAGTTACTATACCTCCGATCCGATGCATTTTATAGGTATAGATTAAACGTCCCCTACCATACGTATCACATACTAGTATCTGCAATAACTTGTACGAACTGAGAGTGAGGAGGCTCAAAAGTCAAAACATTTAAATAAGTCTAAATATTGAAATTGCTGCCGTCTAAAAGTTCACAGGTTATCAGCCTTTCTTGTTACTGTCTATGTGGTGCTTATATATAAACATTGTATCACTTCTCAGTAGCTAGATAGAGTTGTAGCTTTTCATCAAATTAAGCAGCAGCTTAAAGTGTTGCTTTGAAATGCAATGATTGCCACTTTATTTGAACTTAAAACAAGAGGTGTGCCTGCTGGTAGGGTTTGAACGGAGGAATTTAACATAGAAAGTAATGGGACCATGAATTAGTCGTGTCCTTCCCCTATTTGCGAAAGAAACTCATTTTGTATTTTATCATTTAGCAGATTACTGTCAACAGTTTCAGAAAAGGTATCAATCAAAGGCATTGAAATTCTAGTTTGAACCACATTTTTGGTGTCTATGAAGAAAGTAGTTAAGACAGAAAATACACGTCAAGTCTAAACAGTAAGTATACAATTAAGCTGTATTCTAGTATTTTAAAGTTGCATGCAATATGACATAATTATGCACGGGACAAACTATTGAACGGGACAAACTTAAATTGACCTAAAAGTCAATTACAGGAAGTAGTTGGATACTATTCATGATACGTATGGTGAAGTTAAGCTTGGCACTGACACTGTGTTTAGGGTTCACAGTTACTATACCTCCGATCCGATGCATTTTATAGGTATAGATTAAACGTCCCCTACCATACGTATCACATACTAGTATCTGCTATAACTTGTACGAACTGAGAGTGAGGAGGCTCAAAAGTCAAAACATTTAAATAAGTCTAAATATTGAAATTGCTGCCGTCTAAAAGTTCACAGGTTATCAGCCTTTCTTGTTACTGTCTATGTGGTGCTTATATATAAACATTGTATCACTTCTCAGTAGCTAGATAGAGTTGTAGCTTTTCATCAAATTAAGCAGCAGCTTAAAGTGTTGCTTTGAAATGCAATGATTGCCACTTTATTTGAACTTAAAACAAGAGGTGTGCCTGCTGGTAGGGTTTGAACGGAGGAATTTAACATAGAAAGTAATGGGACCATGAATTAGTCGTGTCCTTCCCCTATTTGCGAAAGAAACTCATTTTGTATTTTATCATTTAGCAGATTACTGTCAACAGTTTCAGAAAAGGTATCAATCAAAGGCATTGAAATTCTAGTTTGAACCACATTTTTGGTGTCTATGAAGAAAGTAGTTAAGACAGAAAATACACGTCAAGTCTAAACAGTAAGTATACAATTAAGCTGTATTCTAGAATTTTAAAGTTGCATGCAATATGACATAATTATGCACGGGACAAACTATTGAACGGGACAAACTTAAATTGACCTAAAAGTCAATTACAGGAAGTAGTTGGATACTATTCATGATACGTATGGTGAAGTTAAGCTTGGCACTGACACTGTGTTTAGGGTTCACAGTTACTATACCTCCGATCCGATGCATTTTATAGGTATAGATTAAACGTCCCCTACCATACGTATCACATACTAGTATCTGCTATAACTTGTACGAACTGAGAGTGAGGAGGCTCAAAAGTCAAAACATTTAAATAAGTCTAAATATTGAAATTGCTGCCGTCTAAAAGTTCACAGGTTATCAGCCTTTCTTGTTACTGTCTATGTGGTGCTTATATATAAACATTGTATCACTTCTCAGTAGCTAGATAGAGTTGTAGCTTTTCATCAAATTAAGCAGCAGCTTAAAGTGTTGCTTTGAAATGCAATGATTGCCACTTTATTTGAACTTAAAACAAGAGGTGTGCCTGCTGGTAGGGTTTGAACGGAGGAATTTAACATAGAAAGTAATGGGACCATGAATTAGTCGTGTCCTTCCCCTATTTGCGAAAGAAACTCATTTTGTATTTTATCATTTAGCAGATTACTGTCAACAGTTTCAGAAAAGGTATCAATCAAAGGCATTGAAATTCTAGTTTGAACCACATTTTTGGTGTCTATGAAGAAAGTAGTTAAGACAGAAAATACACGTCAAGTCTAAACAGTAAGTATACAATTAAGCTGTATTCTAGAATTTTAAAGTTGCATGCAATATGACATAATTATGCACGGGACAAACTATTGAACGGGACAAACTTAAATTGACCTAAAAGTCAATTA
The DNA here is from genome assembly GCF_036588685.1 of Mytilus trossulus. Lineage (NCBI taxonomy): Eukaryota > Metazoa > Mollusca > Bivalvia > Mytilida > Mytilidae > Mytilus > Mytilus trossulus. Next base: position 15,668 of record NW_026963571.1, read on the forward strand.
CAGGAAGTAGTTGGATACTATTCATGATACGTATGGTGAAGTTAAGCTTGGCACTGACACTGTGTTTAGGGTTCACAGTTACTATACCTCCGATCCGATGCATTTTATAGGTATAGATTAAACGTCCCCTACCATACGTATCACATACTAGTATCTGCTATAACTTGTACGAACTGAGAGTGAGGAGGCTCAAAAGTCAAAACATTTAAATAAGTCTAAATATTGAAATTGCTGCCGTCTAAAAGTTCACAGGTTATCAGCCTTTCTTGTTACTGTCTATGTGGTGCTTATATATAAACATTGTATCACTTCTCAGTAGCTAGATAGAGTTGTAGCTTTTCATCAAATTAAGCAGCAGCTTAAAGTGTTGCTTTGAAATGCAATGATTGCCACTTTATTTGAACTTAAAACAAGAGGTGTGCCTGCTGGTAGGGTTTGAACGGAGGAATTTAACATAGAAAGTAATGGGACCATGAATTAGTCGTGTCCTTCCCCTATTTGCGAAAGAAACTCATTTTGTATTTTATCATTTAGCAGATTACTGTCAACAGTTTCAGAAAAGGTATCAATCAAAGGCATTGAAATTCTAGTTTGAACCACATTTTTGGTGTCTATGAAGAAAGTAGTTAAGACAGAAAATACACGTCAAGTCTAAACAGTAAGTATACAATTAAGCTGTATTCTAGTATTTTAAAGTTGCATGCAATATGACATAATTATGCACGGGACAAACTATTGAACGGGACAAACTTAAATTGACCTAAAAGTCAATTACAGGAAGTAGTTGGATACTATTCATGATACGTATGGTGAAGTTAAGCTTGGCACTGACACTGTGTTTAGGGTTCACAGTTACTATACCTCCGATCCGATGCATTTTATAGGTATAGATTAAACGTCCCCTACCATACGTATCACATACTAGTATCTGCTATAACTTGTACGAACTGAGAGTGAGGAGGCTCAAAAGTCAAAACATTTAAATAAGTCTAAATATTGAAATTGCTGCCGTCTAAAAGTTCACAGGTTATCAGCCTTTCTTGTTACTGTCTATGTGGTGCTTATATATAAACATTGTATCACTTCTCAGTAGCTAGATAGAGTTGTAGCTTTTCATCAAATTAAGCAGCAGCTTAAAGTGTTGCTTTGAAATGCAATGATTGCCACTTTATTTGAACTTAAAACAAGAGGTGTGCCTGCTGGTAGGGTTTGAACGGAGGAATTTAACATAGAAAGTAATGGGACCATGAATTAGTCGTGTCCTTCCCCTATTTGCGAAAGAAACTCATTTTGTATTTTATCATTTAGCAGATTACTGTCAACAGTTTCAGAAAAGGTATCAATCAAAGGCATTGAAATTCTAGTTTGAACCACATTTTTGGTGTCTATGAAGAAAGTAGTTAAGACAGAAAATACACGTCAAGTCTAAACAGTAAGTATACAATTAAGCTGTATTCTAGAATTTTAAAGTTGCATGCAATATGACATAATTATGCACGGGACAAACTATTGAACGGGACAAACTTAAATTGACCTAAAAGTCAATTACAGGAAGTAGTTGGATACTATTCATGATACGTATGGTGAAGTTAAGCTTGGCACTGACACTGTGTTTAGGGTTCACAGTTACTATACCTCCGATCCGATGCATTTTATAGGTATAGATTAAACGTCCCCTACCATACGTATCACATACTAGTATCTGCTATAACTTGTACGAACTGAGAGTGAGGAGGCTCAAAAGTCAAAACATTTAAATAAGTCTAAATATTGAAATTGCTGCCGTCTAAAAGTTCACAGGTTATCAGCCTTTCTTGTTACTGTCTATGTGGTGCTTATATATAAACATTGTATCACTTCTCAGTAGCTAGATAGAGTTGTAGCTTTTCATCAAATTAAGCAGCAGCTTAAAGTGTTGCTTTGAAATGCAATGATTGCCACTTTATTTGAACTTAAAACAAGAGGTGTGCCTGCTGGTAGGGTTTGAACGGAGGAATTTAACATAGAAAGTAATGGGACCATGAATTAGTCGTGTCCTTCCCCTATTTGCGAAAGAAACTCATTTTGTATTTTATCATTTAGCAGATTACTGTCAACAGTTTCAGAAAAGGTATCAATCAAAGGCATTGAAATTCTAGTTTGAACCACATTTTTGGTGTCTATGAAGAAAGTAGTTAAGACAGAAAATACACGTCAAGTCTAAACAGTAAGTATACAATTAAGCTGTATTCTAGAATTTTAAAGTTGCATGCAATATGACATAATTATGCACGGGACAAACTATTGAACGGGACAAACTTAAATTGACCTAAAAGTCAATTACAGGAAGTAGTTGGATACTATTCATGATACGTATGGTGAAGTTAAGCTTGGCACTGACACTGTGTTTAGGGTTCACAGTTACTATACCTCCGATCCGATGCATTTTATAGGTATAGATTAAACGTCCCCTACCATACGTATCACATACTAGTATCTGCTATAACTTGTACGAACTGAGAGTGAGGAGGCTCAAAAGTCAAAACATTTAAATAAGTCTAAATATTGAAATTGCTGCCGTCTAAAAGTTCACAGGTTATCAGCCTTTCTTGTTACTGTCTATGTGGTGCTTATATATAAACATTGTATCACTTCTCAGTAGCTAGATAGAGTTGTAGCTTTTCATCAAATTAAGCAGCAGCTTAAAGTGTTGCTTTGAAATGCAATGATTGCCACTTTATTTGAACTTAAAACAAGAGGTGTGCCTGCTGGTAGGGTTTGAACGGAGGAATTTAACATAGAAAGTAATGGGACCATGAATTAGTCGTGTCCTTCCCCTATTTGCGAAAGAAACTCATTTTGTATTTTATCATTTAGCAGATTACTGTCAACAGTTTCAGAAAAGGTATCAATCAAAGGCATTGAAATTCTAGTTTGAACCACATTTTTGGTGTCTATGAAGAAAGTAGTTAAGACAGAAAATACACGTCAAGTCTAAACAGTAAGTATACAATTAAGCTGTATTCTAGTATTTTAAAGTTGCATGCAATATGACATAATTATGCACGGGACAAACTATTGAACGGGACAAACTTAAATTGACCTAAAAGTCAATTACAGGAAGTAGTTGGATACTATTCATGATACGTATGGTGAAGTTAAGCTTGGCACTGACACTGTGTTTAGGGTTCACAGTTACTATACCTCCGATCCGATGCATTTTATAGGTATAGATTAAACGTCCCCTACCATACGTATCACATACTAGTATCTGCTATAACTTGTACGAACTGAGAGTGAGGAGGCTCAAAAGTCAAAACATTTAAATAAGTCTAAATATTGAAATTGCTGCCGTCTAAAAGTTCACAGGTTATCAGCCTTTCTTGTTACTGTCTATGTGGTGCTTATATATAAACATTGTATCACTTCTCAGTAGCTAGATAGAGTTGTAGCTTTTCATCAAATTAAGCAGCAGCTTAAAGTGTTGCTTTGAAATGCAATGATTGCCACTTTATTTGAACTTAAAACAAGAGGTGTGCCTGCTGGTAGGGTTTGAACGGAGGAATTTAACATAGAAAGTAATGGGACCATGAATTAGTCGTGTCCTTCCCCTATTTGCGAAAGAAACTCATTTTGTATTTTATCATTTAGCAGATTACTGTCAACAGTTTCAGAAAAGGTATCAATCAAAGGCATTGAAATTCTAGTTTGAACCACATTTTTGGTGTCTATGAAGAAAGTAGTTAAGACAGAAAATACACGTCAAGTCTAAACAGTAAGTATACAATTAAGCTGTATTCTAGTATTTTAAAGTTGCATGCAATATGACATAATTATGCACGGGACAAACTATTGAACGGGACAAACTTAAATTGACCTAAAAGTCAATTACAGGAAGTAGTTGGATACTATTCATGATACGTATGGTGAAGTTAAGCTTGGCACTGACACTGTGTTTAGGGTTCACAGTTACTATACCTCCGATCCGATGCATTTTATAGGTATAGATTAAACGTCCCCTACCATACGTATCACATACTAGTATCTGCTATAACTTGTACGAACTGAGAGTGAGGAGGCTCAAAAGTCAAAACATTTAAATAAGTCTAAATATTGAAATTGCTGCCGTCTAAAAGTTCACAGGTTATCAGCCTTTCTTGTTACTGTCTATGTGGTGCTTATATATAAACATTGTATCACTTCTCAGTAGCTAGATAGAGTTGTAGCTTTTCATCAAATTAAGCAGCAGCTTAAAGTGTTGCTTTGAAATGCAATGATTGCCACTTTATTTGAACTTAAAACAAGAGGTGTGCCTGCTGGTAGGGTTTGAACGGAGGAATTTAACATAGAAAGTAATGGGACCATGAATTAGTCGTGTCCTTCCCCTATTTGCGAAAGAAACTCATTTTGTATTTTATCATTTAGCAGATTACTGTCAACAGTTTCAGAAAAGGTATCAATCAAAGGCATTGAAATTCTAGTTTGAACCACATTTTTGGTGTCTATGAAGAAAGTAGTTAAGACAGAAAATACACGTCAAGTCTAAACAGTAAGTATACAATTAAGCTGTATTCTAGTATTTTAAAGTTGCATGCAATATGACATAATTATGCACGGGACAAACTATTGAACGGGACAAACTTAAATTGACCTAAAAGTCAATTACAGGAAGTAGTTGGATACTATTCATGATACGTATGGTGAAGTTAAGCTTGGCACTGACACTGTGTTTAGGGTTCACAGTTACTATACCTCCGATCCGATGCATTTTATAGGTATAGATTAAACGTCCCCTACCATACGTATCACATACTAGTATCTGCTATAACTTGTACGAACTGAGAGTGAGGAGGCTCAAAAGTCAAAACATTTAAATAAGTCTAAATATTGAAATTGCTGCCGTCTAAAAGTTCACAGGTTATCAGCCTTTCTTGTTACTGTCTATGTGGTGCTTATATATAAACATTGTATCACTTCTCAGTAGCTAGATAGAGTTGTAGCTTTTCATCAAATTAAGCAGCAGCTTAAAGTGTTGCTTTGAAATGCAATGATTGCCACTTTATTTGAACTTAAAACAAGAGGTGTGCCTGCTGGTAGGGTTTGAACGGAGGAATTTAACATAGAAAGTAATGGGACCATGAATTAGTCGTGTCCTTCCCCTATTTGCGAAAGAAACTCATTTTGTATTTTATCATTTAGCAGATTACTGTCAACAGTTTCAGAAAAGGTATCAATCAAAGGCATTGAAATTCTAGTTTGAACCACATTTTTGGTGTCTATGAAGAAAGTAGTTAAGACAGAAAATACACGTCAAGTCTAAACAGTAAGTATACAATTAAGCTGTATTCTAGAATTTTAAAGTTGCATGCAATATGACATAATTATGCACGGGACAAACTATTGAACGGGACAAACTTAAATTGACCTAAAAGTCAATTACAGGAAGTAGTTGGATACTATTCATGATACGTATGGTGAAGTTAAGCTTGGCACTGACACTGTGTTTAGGGTTCACAGTTACTATACCTCCGATCCGATGCATTTTATAGGTATAGATTAAACGTTCCCTACCATACGTATCACATACTAGTATCTGCTATAACTTGTACGAACTGAGAGTGAGGAGGCTCAAAAGTCAAAACATTTAAATAAGTCTAAATATTGAAATTGCTGCCGTCTAAAAGTTCACAGGTTATCAGCCTTTCTTGTTACTGTCTATGTGGTGCTTATATATAAACATTGTATCACTTCTCAGTAGCTAGATAGAGTTGTAGCTTTTCATCAAATTAAGCAGCAGCTTAAAGTGTTGCTTTGAAATGCAATGATTGCCACTTTATTTGAACTTAAAACAAGAGGTGTGCCTGCTGGTAGGGTTTGAACGGAGGAATTTAACATAGAAAGTAATGGGACCATGAATTAGTCGTGTCCTTCCCCTATTTGCGAAAGAAACTCATTTTGTATTTTATCATTTAGCAGATTACTGTCAACAGTTTCAGAAAAGGTATCAATCAAAGGCATTGAAATTCTAGTTTGAACCACATTTTTGGTGTCTATGAAGAAAGTAGTTAAGACAGAAAATACACGTCAAGTCTAAACAGTAAGTATACAATTAAGCTGTATTCTAGTATTTTAAAGTTGCATGCAATATGACATAATTATGCACGGGACAAACTATTGAACGGCACAAACTTAAATTGACCTAAAAGTCAATTACAGGAAGTAGTTGGATACTATTCATGATACGTATGGTGAAGTTAAGCTTGGCACTGACACTGTGTTTAGGGTTCACAGTTACTATACCTCCGATCCGATGCATTTTATAGGTATAGATTAAACGTCCCCTACCATACGTATCACATACTAGTATCTGCTATAACTTGTACGAACTGAGAGTGAGGAGGCTCAAAAGTCAAAACATTTAAATAAGTCTAAATATTGAAATTGCTGCCGTCTAAAAGTTCACAGGTTATCAGCCTTTCTTGTTACTGTCTATGTGGTGCTTATATATAAACATTGTATCACTTCTCAGTAGCTAGATAGAGTTGTAGCTTTTCATCAAATTAAGCAGCAGCTTAAAGTGTTGCTTTGAAATGCAATGATTGCCACTTTATTTGAACTTAAAACAAGAGGTGTGCCTGCTGGTAGGGTTTGAACGGAGGAATTTAACATAGAAAGTAAAGGGACCATGAATTAGTCGTGTCCTTCCCCTATTTGCGAAAGAAACTCATTTTGTATTTTATCATTTAGCAGATTACTGTCAACAGTTTCAGAAAAGGTATCAATCAAAGGCATTGAAATTCTAGTTTGAACCACATTTTTGGTGTCTATGAAGAAAGTAGTTAAGACAGAAAATACACGTCAAGTCTAAACAGTAAGTATACAATTAAGCTGTATTCTAGTATTTTAAAGTTGCATGCAATATGACATAATTATGCACGGGACAAACTATTGAACGGGACAAACTTAAATTGACCTAAAAGTCAATTACAGGAAGTAGTTGGATACTATTCATGATACGTATGGTGAAGTTAAGCTTGGCACTGACACTGTGTTTAGGGTTCACAGTTACTATACCTCTGATCCGATGCATTTTATAGGTATAGATTAAACGTCCCCTACCATACGTATCACATACTAGTATCTGCTATAACTTGTACGAACTGAGAGTGAGGAGGCTCAAAAGTCAAAACATTTAAATAAGTCTAAATATTGAAATTGCTGCCGTCTAAAAGTTCACAGGTTATCAGCCTTTCTTGTTACTGTCTATGTGGTGCTTATATATAAACATTGTATCACTTCTCAGTAGCTAGATAGAGTTGTAGCTTTTCATCAAATTAAGCAGCAGCTTAAAGTGTTGCTTTGAAATGCAATGATTGCCACTTTATTTGAACTTAAAACAAGAGGTGTGCCTGCTGGTAGGGTTTGAACGGAGGAATTTAACATAGAAAGTAATGGGACCATGAATTAGTCGTGTCCTTCCCCTATTTGCGAAAGAAACTCATTTTGTATTTTATCATTTAGCAGATTACTGTCAACAGTTTCAGAAAAGGTATCAATCAAAGGCATTGAAATTCTAGTTTGAACCACATTTTTGGTGTCTATGAAGAAAGTAGTTAAGACAGAAAATACACGTCAAGTCTAAACAGTAAGTATACAATTAAGCTGTATTCTAGTATTTTAAAGTTGCATGCAATATGACATAATTATGCACGGGACAAACTATTGAACGGGACAAACTTAAATTGACCTAAAAGTCAATTACAGGAAGTAGTTGGATACTATTCATGATACGTATGGTGAAGTTAAGCTTGGCACTGACACTGTGTTTAGGGTTCACAGTTACTATACCTCTGATCCGATGCATTTTATAGGTATAGATTAAACGTCCCCTACCATACGTATCACATACTAGTATCTGCTATAACTTGTACGAACTGAGAGTGAGGAGGCTCAAAAGTCAAAACATTTAAATAAGTCTAAATATTGAAATTGCTGCCGTCTAAAAGTTCACAGGTTATCAGCCTTTCTTGTTACTGTCTATGTGGTGCTTATATATAAACATTGTATCACTTCTCAGTAGCTAGATAGAGTTGTAGCTTTTCATCAAATTAAGCAGCAGCTTAAAGTGTTGCTTTGAAATGCAATGATTGCCACTTTATTTGAACTTAAAACAAGAGGTGTGCCTGCTGGTAGGGTTTGAACGGAGGAATTTAACATAGAAAGTTATGGGACCATGAATTAGTCGTGTCCTTCCCCTATTTGCGAAAGAAACTCATTTTGTATTTTATCATTTAGCAGATTACTGTCAACAGTTTCAGAAAAGGTATCAATCAAAGGCATTGAAATTCTAGTTTGAACCACATTTTTGGTGTCTATGAAGAAAGTAGTTAAGACAGAAAATACACGTCAAGTCTAAACAGTAAGTATACAATTAAGCTGTATTCTAGTATTTTAAAGTTGCATGCAATATGACATAATTATGCACGGGACAAACTATTGAACGGGACAAACTTAAATTGACCTAAAAGTCAATTACAGGAAGTAGTTGGATACTATTCATGATACGTATGGTGAAGTTAAGCTTGGCACTGACACTGTGTTTAGGGTTCACAGTTACTATACCTCTGATCCGATGCATTTTATAGGTATAGATTAAACGTCCCCTACCATACGTATCACATACTAGTATCTGCTATAACTTGTACGAACTGAGAGTGAGGAGGCTCAAAAGTCAAAACATTTAAATAAGTCTAAATATTGAAATTGCTGCCGTCTAAAAGTTCACAGGTTATCAGCCTTTCTTGTTACTGTCTATGTGGTGCATATATATAAACATTGTATCACTTCTCAGTAGCTAGATAGAGTTGTAGCTTTTCATCAAATTAAGCAGCAGCTTAAAGTGTTGCTTTGAAATGCAATGATTGCCACTTTATTTGAACTTAAAACAAGAGGTGTGCCTGCTGGTAGGGTTTGAACGGAGGAATTTAACATAGAAAGTAATGGGACCATGAATTAGTCGTGTCCTTCCCCTATTTGCGAAAGAAACTCATTTTGTATTTTATCATTTAGCAGATTACTGTCAACAGTTTCAGAAAAGGTATCAATCAAAGGCATTGAAATTCTAGTTTGAACCACATTTTTGGTGTCTATGAAGAAAGTAGTTAAGACAGAAAATACACGTCAAGTCTAAACAGTAAGTATACAATTAAGCTGTATTCTAGTATTTTAAAGTTGCATGCAATATGACATAATTATGCACGGGACAAACTATTGAACGGGACAAACTTAAATTGACCTAAAAGTCAATTACAGGAAGTAGTTGGATACTATTCATGATACGTATGGTGAAGTTAAGCTTGGCACTGACACTGTGTTTAGGGTTCACAGTTACTATACCTCTGATCCGATGCATTTTATAGGTATAGATTAAACGTCCCCTACCATACGTATCACATACTAGTATCTGCTATAACTTGTACGAACTGAGAGTGAGGAGGCTCAAAAGTCAAAACATTTAAATAAGTCTAAATATTGAAATTGCTGCCGTCTAAAAGTTCACAGGTTATCAGCCTTTCTTGTTACTGTCTATGTGGTGCTTATATATAAACATTGTATCACTTCTCAGTAGCTAGATAGAGTTGTAGCTTTTCATCAAATTAAGCAGCAGCTTAAAGTGTTGCTTTGAAATGCAATGATTGCCACTTTATTTGAACTTAAAACAAGAGGTGTGCCTGCTGGTAGGGTTTGAACGGAGGAATTTAACATAGAAAGTAATGGGACCATGAATTAGTCGTGTCCTTCCCCTATTTGCGAAAGAAACTCATTTTGTATTTTATCATTTAGCAGATTACTGTCAACAGTTTCAGAAAAGGTATCAATCAAAGGCATTGAAATTCTAGTTTGAACCACATTTTTGGTGTCTATGAAGAAAGTAGTTAAGACAGAAAATACACGTCAAGTCTAAACAGTAAGTATACAATTAAGCTGTATTCTAGTATTTTAAAGTTGCATGCAATATGACATAATTATGCACGGGACAAACTATTGAACGGGACAAACTTAAATTGACCTAAAAGTCAATTACAGGAAGTAGTTGGATACTATTCATGATACGTATGGTGAAGTTAAGCTTGGCACTGACACTGTTTTTAGGGTTCACAGTTACTATACCTCTGATCCGATGCATTTTATAGGTATAGATTAAACGTCCCCTACCATACGTATCACATACTAGTATCTGCTATAACTTGTACGAACTGAGAGTGAGGAGGCTCAAAAGTCAAAACATTTAAATAAGTCTAAATATTGAAATTGCTGCCGTCTAAAAGTTCACAGGTTATCAGCCTTTCTTGTTACTGTCTATGTGGTGCTTATATATAAACATTGTATCACTTCTCAGTAGCTAGATAGAGTTGTAGCTTTTCATCAAATTAAGCAGCAGCTTAAAGTGTTGCTTTGAAATGCAATGATTGCCACTTTATTTGAACTTAAAACAAGAGGTGTGCCTGCTGGTAGGGTTTGAACGGAGGAATTTAACATAGAAAGTAATGGGACCATGAATTAGTCGTGTCCTTCCCCTATTTGCGAAAGAAACTCATTTTGTATTTTATCATTTAGCAGATTACTGTCAACAGTTTCAGAAAAGGTATCAATCAAAGGCATTGAAATTCTAGTTTGAACCACATTTTTGGTGTCTATGAAGAAAGTAGTTAAGACAGAAAATACACGTCAAGTCTAAACAGTAAGTATACAATTATGCTGTATTCTAGTATTTTAAAGTTGCATGCAATATGACATAATTATGCACGGGACAAACTATTGAACGGGACAAACTTAAATTGACCTAAAAGTCAATTACAGGAAGTAGTTGGATACTATTCATGATACGTATGGTGAAGTTAAGCTTGGCACTGACACTGTGTTTAGGGTTCACAGTTACTATACCTCTGATCCGATGCATTTTATAGGTATAGATTAAACGTCCCCTACCATACGTATCACATACTAGTATCTGCTATAACTTGTACGAACTGAGAGTGAGGAGGCTCAAAAGTCAAAACATTTAAATAAGTCTAAATATTGAAATTGCTGCCGTCTAAAAGTTCACAGGTTATCAGCCTTTCTTGTTACTGTCTATGTGGTGCTTATATATAAACATTGTATCACTTCTCAGTAGCTAGATAGAGTTGTAGCTTTTCATCAAATTAAGCAGCAGCTTAAAGTGTTGCTTTGAAATGCAATGATTGCCACTTTATTTGAACTTAAAACAAGAGGTGTGCCTGCTGGTAGGGTTTGAACGGAGGAATTTAACATAGAAAGTAATGGGACCATGAATTAGTCGTGTCCTTCCCCTATTTGCGAAAGAAACTCATTTTGTATTTTATCATTTAGCAGATTACTGTCAACAGTTTCAGAAAAGGTATCAATCAAAGGCATTGAAATTCTAGTTTGAACCACATTTTTGGTGTCTATGAAGAAAGTAGTTAAGACAGAAAATACACGTCAAGTCTAAACAGTATACAATTAAGCTGTATTCTAGTATTTTAAAGTTGCATGCAATATGACATAATTATGCACGGGACAAACTATTGAACGGGACAAACTTAAATTGACCTAAAAGTCAATTACAGGAAGTAGTTGGATACTATTCATGATACGTATGGTGAAGTTAAGCTTGGCACTGACACTGTGTTTAGGGTTCACAGTTACTATACCTCTGATCCGATGCATTTTATAGGTATAGATTAAACGTCCCCTACCATACGTATCACATACTAGTATCTGCTATAACTTGTACGAACTGAGAGTGAGGAGGCTCAAAAGTCAAAACATTTAAATAAGTCTAAATATTGAAATTGCTGCCGTCTAAAAGTTCACAGGTTATCAGCCTTTCTTGTTACTGTCTATGTGGTGCTTATATATAAACATTGTATCACTTCTCAGTAGCTAGATAGAGTTGTAGCTTTTCATCAAATTAAGCAGCAGCTTAAAGTGTTGCTTTGAAATGCAATGATTGCCACTTTATTTGAACTTAAAACAAGAGGTGTGCCTGCTGGTAGGGTTTGAACGGAGGAATTTAACATAGAAAGTAATGGGACCATGAATTAGTCGTGTCCTTCCCCTATTTGCGAAAGAAACTCATTTTGTATTTTATCATTTAGCAGATTACTGTCAACAGTTTCAGAAAAGGTATCAATCAAAGGCATTGAAATTCTAGTTTGAACCACATTTTTGGTGTCTATGAAGAAAGTAGTTAAGACAGAAAATACACGTCAAGTCTAAACAGTAAGTATACAATTAAGCTGTATTCTAGTATTTTAAAGTTGCATGCAATATGACATAATTATGCACGGGACAAACTATTGAACGGGACAAACTTAAATTGACCTAAAAGTCAATTACAGGAAGTAGTTGGATACTATTCATGATACGTATGGTGAAGTTAAGCTTGGCACTGACACTGTGTTTAGGGTTCACAGTTACTATACCTCTGATCCGATGCATTTTATAGGTATAGATTAAACGTCCCCTACCATACGTATCACATACTAGTATCTGCTATAACTTGTACGAACTGAGAGTGAGGAGGCTCAAAAGTCAAAACATTTAAATAAGTCTAAATATTGAAATTGCTGCCGTCTAAAAGTTCACAGGTTATCAGCCTTTCTTGTTACTGTCTATGTGGTGCTTATATATAAACATTGTATCACTTCTCAGTAGCTAGATAGAGTTGTAGCTTTTCATCAAATTAAGCAGCAGCTTAAAGTGTTGCTTTGAAATGCAATGATTGCCACTTTATTTGAACTTAAAACAAGAGGTGTGCCTGCTGGTAGGGTTTGAACGGAGGAATTTAACATAGAAAGTAATGGGACCATGAATTAGTCGTGTCCTTCCCCTATTTGCGAAAGAAACTCATTTTGTATTTTATCATTTAGCAGATTACTGTCAACAGTTTCAGAAAAGGTATCAATCAAAGGCATTGAAATTCTAGTTTGAACCACATTTTTGGTGTCTATGAAGAAAGTAGTTAAGACAGAAAATACACGTCAAGTCTAAACAGTAAGTATACAATTAAGCTGTATTCTAGTATTTTAAAGTTGCATGCAATATGACATAATTATGCACGGGACAAACTATTGAACGGGACAAACTTAAATTGACCTAAAAGTCAATTACAGGAAGTAGTTGGATACTATTCATGATACGTATGGTGAAGTTAAGCTTGGCACTGACACTGTGTTTAGGGTTCACAGTTACTATACCTCTGATCCGATGCATTTTATAGGTATAGATTAAACGTCCCCTACCATACGTATCACATACTAGTATCTGCTATAACTTGTACGAACTGAGAGTGAGGAGGCTCAAAAGTCAAAACATTTAAATAAGTCTAAATATTGAAATTGCTGCCGTCTAAAAGTTCACAGGTTATCAGCCTTTCTTGTTACTGTCTATGTGGTGCTTATATATAAACATTGTATCACTTCTCAGTAGCTAGATAGAGTTGTAGCTTTTCATCAAATTAAGCAGCAGCTTAAAGTGTTGCTTTGAAATGCAATGATTGCCACTTTATTTGAACTTAAAACAAGAGGTGTGCCTGCTGGTAGGGTTTGAACGGAGGAATTTAACATAGAAAGTAATGGGACCATGAATTAGTCGTGTCCTTCCCCTATTTGCGAAAGAAACTCATTTTGTATTTTATCATTTAGCAGATTACTGTCAACAGTTTCAGAAAAGGTATCAATCAAAGGCATTGAAATTCTAGTTTGAACCACATTTTTGGTGTCTATGAAGAAAGTAGTTAAGACAGAAAATACACGTCAAGTCTAAACAGTAAGTATACAATTAAGCTGTATTCTAGTATTTTAAAGTTGCATGCAATATGACATAATTATGCACGGGACAAACTATTGAACGGGACAAACTTAAATTGACCTAAAAGTCAATTACAGGAAGTAGTTGGATACTATTCATGATACGTATGGTGAAGTTAAGCTTGGCACTGACACTGTGTTTAGGGTTCACAGTTACTATACCTCTGATCCGATGCATTTTATAGGTATAGATTAAACGTCCCCTACCATACGTATCACATACTAGTATCTGCTATAACTTGTACGAACTGAGAGTGAGGAGGCTCAAAAGTCAAAACATTTAAATAAGTCTAAATATTGAAATTGCTGCCGTCTAAAAGTTCACAGGTTATCAGCCTTTCTTGTTACTGTCTATGTGGTGCTTATATATAAACATTGTATCACTTCTCAGTAGCTAGATAGAGTTGTAGCTTTTCATCAAATTAAGCAGCAGCTTAAAGTGTTGCTTTGAAATGCAATGATTGCCACTTTATTTGAACTTAAAACAAGAGGTGTGCCTGCTGGTAGGGTTTGAACGGAGGAATTTAACATAGAAAGTAATGGGACCATGAATTAGTCGTGTCCTTCCCCTATTTGCGAAAGAAACTCATTTTGTATTTTATCATTTAGCAGATTACTGTCAACAGTTTCAGAAAAGGTATCAATCAAAGGCATTGAAATTCTAGTTTGAACCACATTTTTGGTGTCTATGAAGAAAGTAGTTAAGACAGAAAATACACGTCAAGTCTAAACAGTAAGTATACAATTAAGCTGTATTCTAGTATTTTAAAGTTGCATGCAATATGACATAATTATGCACGGGACAAACTATTGAACGGGACAAACTTAAATTGACCTAAAAGTCAATTACAGGAAGTAGTTGGATACTATTCATGATACGTATGGTGAAGTTAAGCTTGGCACTGACACTGTTTTTAGGGTTCACAGTTACTATACCTCTGATCCGATGCATTTTATAGGTATAGATTAAACGTCCCCTACCATACGTATCACATACTAGTATCTGCTATAACTTGTACGAACTGAGAGTGAGGAGGCTCAAAAGTCAAAACATTTAAATAAGTCTAAATATTGAAATTGCTGCCGTCTAAAAGTTCACAGGTTATCAGCCTTTCTTGTTACTGTCTATGTGGTGCTTATATATAAACATTGTATCACTTCTCAGTAGCTAGATAGAGTTGTAGCTTTTCATCAAATTAAGCAGCAGCTTAAAGTGTTGCTTTGAAATGCAATGATTGCCACTTTATTTGAACTTAAAACAAGAGGTGTGCCTGCTGGTAGGGTTTGAACGGAGGAATTTAACATAGAAAGTAATGGGACCATGAATTAGTCGTGTCCTTCCCCTATTTGCGAAAGAAACTCATTTTGTATTTTATCATTTAGCAGATTACTGTCAACAGTTTCAGAAAAGGTATCAATCAAAGGCATTGAAATTCTAGTTTGAACCACATTTTTGGTGTCTATGAAGAAAGTAGTTAAGACAGAAAATACACGTCAAGTCTAAACAGTAAGTATACAATTATGCTGTATTCTAGTATTTTAAAGTTGCATGCAATATGACATAATTATGCACGGGACAAACTATTGAACGGGACAAACTTAAATTGACCTAAAAGTCAATTACAGGAAGTAGTTGGATACTATTCATGATACGTATGGTGAAGTTAAGCTTGGCACTGACACTGTGTTTAGGGTTCACAGTTACTATACCTCTGATCCGATGCATTTTATAGGTATAGATTAAACGTCCCCTACCATACGTATCACATACTAGTATCTGCTATAACTTGTACGAACTGAGAGTGAGGAGGCTCAAAAGTCAAAACATTTAAATAAGTCTAAATATTGAAATTGCTGCCGTCTAAAAGTTCACAGGTTATCAGCCTTTCTTGTTACTGTCTATGTGGTGCTTATATATAAACATTGTATCACTTCTCAGTAGCTAGATAGAGTTGTAGCTTTTCATCAAATTAAGCAGCAGCTTAAAGTGTTGCTTTGAAATGCAATGATTGCCACTTTATTTGAACTTAAAACAAGAGGTGTGCCTGCTGGTAGGGTTTGAACGGAGGAATTTAACATAGAAAGTAATGGGACCATGAATTAGTCGTGTCCTTCCCCTATTTGCGAAAGAAACTCATTTTGTATTTTATCATTTAGCAGATTACTGTCAACAGTTTCAGAAAAGGTATCAATCAAAGGCATTGAAATTCTAGTTTGAACCACATTTTTGGTGTCTATGAAGAAAGTAGTTAAGACAGAAAATACACGTCAAGTCTAAACAGTAAGTATACAATTAAGCTGTATTCTAGTATTTTAAAGTTGCATGCAATATGACATAATTATGCACGGGACAAACTATTGAACGGGACAAACTTAAATTGACCTAAAAGTCAATTACAGGAAGTAGTTGGATACTATTCATGATACGTATGGTGAAGTTAAGCTTGGCACTGACACTGTGTTTAGGGTTCACAGTTACTATACCTCTGATCCGATGCATTTTATAGGTATAGATTAAACGTCCCCTACCATACGTATCACATACTAGTATCTGCTATAACTTGTACGAACTGAGAGTGAGGAGGCTCAAAAGTCAAAACATTTAAATAAGTCTAAATATTGAAATTGCTGCCGTCTAAAAGTTCACAGGTTATCAGCCTTTCTTGTTACTGTCTATGTGGTGCTTATATATAAACATTGTATCACTTCTCAGTAGCTAGATAGAGTTGTAGCTTTTCATCAAATTAAGCAGCAGCTTAAAGTGTTGCTTTGAAATGCAATGATTGC
>NW_026963572.1:0-23566 GCF_036588685.1 Mytilus trossulus
AGACCCCCTTACAGAAACAAACAAACAAACAAACAAACAAACAAACAAACAAAACAAACAAACAAACACCCCCCCCCCCCCCCCCCAATCAATCTGTTTCAAAGGGGGAAAGACCGTTTACAATTGCTTTTTGAAAGCAATTGAATTTATATTGTAAAAAAAGGCCTTTTTAACCATTCTGTTCCGTTAATACAAAAAAAAAAAAAAAAAAAAAATCCCCGAGACCCCCTTTTGCCCCCCCCCCCCCCATTTTTTTTACCCTCCACTTACAACTGAATGTAGTTTGTGTGCTATCTATCCTATCAACGTTAAACGAACGACAACTCCAGTTTTTTTCCCTATTATATTGTTCTTTACATCTCTTCTGAAAAAAAAAAATCCACCACCTTGTTATCACTTAAACCTCTGAAACTACAAGTCCAATCGATCCCAAAATTTACAGTCAGCAGGGCATACATGTACTAAAGGTTCATAAAACCAACGTGGTGCCGATATCTCTCAAGACTTTTCCTAGAGAAAAAGAATGGCAATGCCGTAAAAATCGCTTGCTAGGTCCGTAATTCTCAATGAAATCCTACAATAAAAATGTCCGCTCCTGGATTGAAAAACTTATCTGTTACAAACTGGTGCTGAAAAATGTACATTTTAAGAAAATAATCCTTAAACGTGTTTTTAAAGTTACACCGGATCAAATAAATCCAAATCATGCACTGCTGGTGGGAACTGTGATCAAAATGTCAATTTCCTATAATGACCAAAGAAATTACATTGTGTACATTCCATCTCTATAGATGTTGTCTGTCCAACGTCCCCGACCTAAAGAGAAATAAAAAGACTAAGTTTTTCTTAATATAAACACGCGTCACGTGGTGTCTCCCTCAATCTGGCGCGCGCGCTGGACCTAAAATAAAAATAAAAACTTTCCAAACTAAACATGAAACTTCTCCGGTAACACAATACTAGACCCCCTTACAGAAACAAACAAACAAACAAACAAACAAACAAACAAACAAAACAAACAAACAAACACCCCCCCCCCCCCCCACCCAATCCAATCTGTTTCAAAGGGGGAAAGACCGTTTACAATTGCTTTTTGAAAGCAATTGATTTATATTTATTATTAAGGTCTTTCCTTTCTTAAATGGAAAGACCTTACTGTATTTCGTTTGTTTATTATTATTATTCTTTTTCTTCCGCCGTTTTTCAAAGTTATTCTTCGTTAAAAGTACGCAAGATATCAAAAATGATCTTTTGGTACCTAGTATCGGGTTAATAAAAGCTATCTTGTATTAGGGGGACCGAAGTTTACTATTTACCTTATAGGAGTTATCTCCCCAATTACAAAAAACACTGTTATCGCTATAACTCATAAACTATAAGACTTAGCGGCAAATGGTTTTTTTTAAAATGTTCCTTGCCAAATGATACAAGTTCAAATAATTTAAACCGAAGCGATCCAGTGACCTATTATAGGAGTTATTTCCCCTTGAATATTTAAATTTTCGATATGCATATAAATCTCATGAACCGTAAGTCATAAAGACTGCGGGTCTTCAGAATTGAGTTCATTGGACCAAAACTAGAAAATATAGGTCAAGGTCAAAGGTCAAGGTCATATTTTAGATTTTCAAAAGTTTTTCATTTCCCCTATAACTATTGAACGGTTATAGATACAGAAAAATTAAGCAGTGAAAAATGATTGGTACTTCAAGGGGCAACTTTTTTACCTTATGGAACTATATTGATTTTACCATCATGTAAGGGACATAACTCCCATTAATGGTTTTTAAAAAGCTATTTTTAGGCACAACTCTTAAACAAAAGGTCCTTGACCCATACGGTCTTTTGCAATGACCTTGTGGAGCAATGACCTTGACGAAGGTCACAAGGTCAAAGGTCAAGGTCATCAAATTATGTGTTTTTGGCACTATTTCAACAGTTTTATGTGTGTTTGAATTCCAATCAATCAATCAATCAATCAATCAATCAATTAAATGAATCAATCAATCAATCAATCAATCAATCAATCAATCAATCCAATCAATCAATCAATGCACGTTTCCGTTCATCGTGTGTTTAATACAGGATCCAAGGTCTCTTTTTTTCGCTTGTTTTAATTGACCCTTTCCAACGTGTTTAACCAATCAACGTGTTTAAGCAACATGTTTAACCAACGTGTTTAACTAACCAACCAACGTGTTTAACCAACCAATCAATCAATCAATCAATCAATCAATCAATGCATGTTTCCGTTTCATGTGTTTAATACGGGACCCAAGAGTTTTGTCCCGCTTGTTTTAATTGAGCCTATCCAACGTGTTTTACCAACCAACGTGTTTAACCAATCAACATGTTTAACCAACGTGTTTAACCAACGTGTTTAACAAATGTGTTTAACCCAAATGTGTTTTAACCAACCAACGTGTTTAACCAACCAATGCATGTTTCCGTTTCATGTGTTTCATACGGGATCCAAGTTTTTCTTCCGCTTGTTTTAATTGAGCCTATCCAACCAACGTGTTTAACCAACATGTTTAACCAACATGTTTAACCCAACGTATTTAACCAACCAACCAATCAATCAATCAATCAATCAATCAATCAATGCATGTTTCCGTTGCATGTGTTTCATACGGGATCCAAGTTTTTTTTTCCGCTCGTTTTAATTGAGCCTATCAAACCAACGTGTTTAACCAACGTGTTTAACCAACATGTTTAACCAACATGTTTAACCAACATGTTTAATCAACCAACCAACCAATCAATCAATCAATCAATCAATGCATGTTTCCGTTCCATGTGTTTCATACGGGATCCAAGTTTTTTTTTCGCTTGTTTTAATTGAGCCTATCCAACAACGTGTTTAACCAACGTGTTTAACCAACATGTTTAACCAACGTGTTTAACCAACATGTTTAACCAACGTGTTTAACTAACCAACCAACGTGTTTAACCAACCAACCAATCAATCAATGCATGTCACGTTTCATGTGTTTCATACGGGATCCAAGGTTTTTTTTTCGCTTGTTTTAATTGAGCATATCCAACCAACGTGTTTAACCAACGTGTTTAACCAACATGTTTAACCAACGTGTTTAACTAACCAACCAACGTGTTTAATACAACCAACCAACCAACCAATCAATCAATGCATGTCACGTTTCATGTGTTTCATACGGGATCCAAGGTTTTTTTTTTCGCTCGTTTTAATTCAGCCTATCCAACCAACGTGTTTAACCAACATGTTTAACCAACGTGTTTAACCAACATGTTTAACAAACGTATTTAACTAACCAACCAACGTGTTTAACCAGCCAACCAATCAATCAATGCATGTTTCCGTTTCATGTGTTTAATACGGAATCCAAGGTCTCTTTTTTTTCGCTTGTTTCAAGAGACCCTATATCAAGTGTTT
The DNA here is from genome assembly GCF_036588685.1 of Mytilus trossulus. NCBI lineage: Eukaryota > Metazoa > Mollusca > Bivalvia > Mytilida > Mytilidae > Mytilus > Mytilus trossulus. Next base: position 3,416 of record NW_026963572.1, read on the forward strand.
AATTAATAAACCAATCAACCCACTAATCAATAAATTAATCAATCAATATATATGATATTTTTATTTATGACAGTATAATTAAAAGAAAATGGAAGGAAAGACCTATCAATTATTCAAGAAGAATTGAACTTTAATATTGTTCTTACATCTCTTCTGAAAAAAAAAAATCCACCACCTTGTTATCACTTAAACTCTGAAACTACAAGTCCAATCGATCCCAAAATTTACAGTCAGCAGGGCATACATGTACTAAAGGTTCATAAAACAACGTGGTGCCGATATCTCTCAAGACTTTTCCTAGAGAAAAAGAATGGCAATGCCGTAAAAATCGCTTGCTAGGTCCGTAATTCTCAATGAAATCCTACAATAAAAATGTCCGCTCCTGGATTGAAAAACTTATCTGTTACAAACTGGTGCTGAAAAATGTACATTTTAAGAAAATAATCCTTAAACGTGTTTTAAAGTTACACCGGATCAAATAAATCCAAATCATGCACTGCTGGTGAACTGTGATCAAAATGTCAATTTCCTATAATGACCAAAGAAATTACATTGTGTACATTCCATCTCTATAGATGTTGGTTGTCTGTCCAACGTCCCGACCTAAAGAGAAATAAAAAGACTAAGTTTTTCTTAATATAAACACGCGTCACGTGGTGTCTCCTCAATCTGGCGCGCGCGCTGGACCTAAAATAAAATAAAAACTTTCCAAACTAAACATGAAACTTCTCCGGTAACACAATACTAGACCCCTTACAGAAACAAACAAACAAACAAACAAACAAACAAACAAACAAAACAAACAAACAAACACCCCCCCCCCCCCAATCAATCTGTTTCAAAGGGGGAAAGACCGTTTACAATTGCTTTTTGAAAGCAATTGATTTATATTTATTATTAAGGTCTTTCCTTTCTTAAATGGAAAGACCTTACTGTATTTCGTTTGTTTATTATTATTATTCTTTTTCTTCCGCCGTTTTTCAAAGTTATTCTTCGTTAAAAGTACGCAAGATATCAAAATGATCTTTGGTACCTAGTATCGGGTTAATAAAAGCTATCTTGTATTAGGGGGACCGAAGTTTACTATTTACCTTATAGGAGTTATCTCCCCAATTACAAAAAACACTGTTATCGCTATAACTCATAAACTATAAGACTTAGCGGCAAATGGTTTTTTTTAAAATGTTCCTTGCCAAATGATACAAGTTCAAATAATTTAAACCGAAGCGATCCAGTGACCTATTATAGGAGTTATTTCCCCTTGAATATTTAAATTTTCGATATGCATATAAATCTCATGAACCGTAAGTCATAAAGACTGCGGGTCTTCAGAATTGAGTTCATTGGACCAAAACTAGAAAATATAGGTCAAGGTCAAAGGTCAAGGTCATATTTTAGATTTTCAAAAGTTTTTCATTTCCCTATAACTATTGAACGGTTATAGATACAGAAAAATTAAGCAGTGAAAAATGATTGGTACTTCAAGGGGCAACTTTTTTACCTTATGACTATATTGATTTTACCATCATGTAAGGGACATAACTCCCATTAATGGTTTTTAAAAAGCTATTTTTAGGCACAACTCTTAAACAAAAGGTCCTTGACCCATACGGTCTTTTGCAATGACCTTGTGGAGCAATGACCTTGACGAAGGTCACAAGGTCAAAGGTCAAGGTCATCAAATTATGTGTTTTTGGCACTATTTCAACAGTTTTATGTGTGTTTGAATTCCAATCAATCAATCAATCAATCAATCAATCAATTAAATGAATCAATCAATCAATCAATCAATCAATCAATCAATCAATCAATCAATCAATCAATGCACGTTTCCGTTCATGTGTTTAATACAGGATCCAAGGTCTCTTTTTTTCGCTTGTTTTAATTGACCCTTTCCAACGTGTTTAACCAATCAACGTGTTTAAGCAACATGTTTAACCAACGTGTTTAACTAACCAACCAACGTGTTTAACCAACCAATCAATCAATCAATCAATCAATCAATCAATGCATGTTTCCGTTTCATGTGTTTAATACGGGACCCAAGAGTTTTGTCCCGCTTGTTTTAATTGAGCCTATCCAACGTGTTTTACCAACCAACGTGTTTAACCAATCAACATGTTTAACCAACGTGTTTAACCAACGTGTTTAACAAATGTGTTTAACCAACCAACGTGTTTAACCAACCAATGCATGTTTCCGTTTCATGTGTTTCATACGGGATCCAAGTTTTTCTTCCGCTTGTTTTAATTGAGCCTATCCAACCAACGTGTTTAACCAACATGTTTAACCAACATGTTTAACCAACGTATTTAACCAACCAACCAATCAATCAATCAATCAATCAATCAATCAATGCATGTTTCCGTTGCATGTGTTTCATACGGGATCCAAGTTTTTTTTTCCGCTCGTTTTAATTGAGCCTATCAAACCAACGTGTTTAACCAACGTGTTTAACCAACATGTTTAACCAACATGTTTAACCAACATGTTTAATCAACCAACCAACCAATCAATCAATCAATCAATCAATGCATGTTTCCGTTCCATGTGTTTCATACGGGATCCAAGTTTTTTTTTCGCTTGTTTTAATTGAGCCTATCCAACCAACGTGTTTAACCAACGTGTTTAACCAACATGTTTAACCAACGTGTTTAACCAACATGTTTAACCAACGTGTTTAACTAACCAACCAACGTGTTTAACCAACCAACCAATCAATCAATGCATGTCACGTTTCATGTGTTTCATACGGGATCCAAGGTTTTTTTTTCGCTTGTTTTAATTGAGCATATCCAACCAACGTGTTTAACCAACGTGTTTAACCAACATGTTTAACCAACGTGTTTAACTAACCAACCAACGTGTTTAATACAACCAACCAACCAACCAATCAATCAATGCATGTCACGTTTCATGTGTTTCATACGGGATCCAAGGTTTTTTTTCGCTCGTTTTAATTCAGCCTATCCAACCAACGTGTTTAACCAACATGTTTAACCAACGTGTTTAACCAACATGTTTAACAAACGTATTTAACTAACCAACCAACGTGTTTAACCAGCCAACCAATCAATCAATGCATGTTTCCGTTTCATGTGTTTAATACGGAATCCAAGGTCTCTTTTTTTTCGCTTGTTTCAAGAGACCCTATATCAAGTGTTTAATTAATAAACCAATCAACCCACTAATCAATAAATTAATCAATCAATATATATGATATTTTTATTTATGACAGTATAATTAAAAGAAAATGGAAGGAAAGACCTATCAATTATTCAAGAAGAATTGAACTTTAATATTGTTCTTACATCTCTTCTGAAAAAAAAAATCCACCACCTTGTTATCACTTAAACTCTGAAACTACAAGTCCAATCGATCCCAAAATTTACAGTCAGCAGGGCATACATGTACTAAAGGTTCATAAAACAACGTGGTGCCGATATCTCTCAAGACTTTTCCTAGAGAAAAAGAATGGCAATGCCGTAAAAATCGCTTGCTAGGTCCGTAATTCTCAATGAAATCCTACAATAAAAATGTCCGCTCCTGGATTGAAAAACTTATCTGTTACAAACTGGTGCTGAAAAATGTACATTTTAAGAAAATAATCCTTAAACGTGTTTTAAAGTTACACCGGATCAAATAAATCCAAATCATGCACTGCTGGTGAACTGTGATCAAAATGTCAATTTCCTATAATGACCAAAGAAATTACATTGTGTACATTCCATCTCTATAGATGTTGTCTGTCCAACGTCCCGACCTAAAGAGAAATAAAAAGACTAAGTTTTTCTTAATATAAACACGCGTCACGTGGTGTCTCCTCAATCTGGCGCGCGCGCTGGACCTAAAATAAAATAAAAACTTTCCAAACTAAACATGAAACTTCTCCGGTAACACAATACTAGACCCCTTACAGAAACAAACAAACAAACAAACAAACAAACAAACAAACAAAACAAACAAACAAACACCCCCCCCCCCCCAATCAATCTGTTTCAAAGGGGGAAAGACCGTTTACAATTGCTTTTTGAAAGCAATTGATTTATATTTATTATTAAGGTCTTTCCTTTCTTAAATGGAAAGACCTTACTGTATTTCGTTTGTTTATTATTATTATTCTTTTTCTTCCGCCGTTTTTCAAAGTTATTCTTCGTTAAAAGTACGCAAGATATCAAAATGATCTTTGGTACCTAGTATCGGGTTAATAAAAGCTATCTTGTATTAGGGGGACCGAAGTTTACTATTTACCTTATAGGAGTTATCTCCCCAATTACAAAAAACACTGTTATCGCTATAACTCATAAACTATAAGACTTAGCGGCAAATGGTTTTTTTTAAAATGTTCCTTGCCAAATGATACAAGTTCAAATAATTTAAACCGAAGCGATCCAGTGACCTATTATAGGAGTTATTTCCCCTTGAATATTTAAATTTTCGATATGCATATAAATCTCATGAACCGTAAGTCATAAAGACTGCGGGTCTTCAGAATTGAGTTCATTGGACCAAAACTAGAAAATATAGGTCAAGGTCAAAGGTCAAGGTCATATTTTAGATTTTCAAAAGTTTTTCATTTCCCTATAACTATTGAACGGTTATAGATACAGAAAAATTAAGCAGTGAAAAATGATTGGTACTTCAAGGGGCAACTTTTTTACCTTATGACTATATTGATTTTACCATCATGTAAGGGACATAACTCCCATTAATGGTTTTTAAAAAGCTATTTTTAGGCACAACTCTTAAACAAAAGGTCCTTGACCCATACGGTCTTTTGCAATGACCTTGTGGAGCAATGACCTTGACGAAGGTCACAAGGTCAAAGGTCAAGGTCATCAAATTATGTGTTTTTGGCACTATTTCAACAGTTTTATGTGTGTTTGAATTCCAATCAATCAATCAATCAATCAATCAATCAATTAAATGAATCAATCAATCAATCAATCAATCAATCAATCAATCAATCAATCAATCAATCAATGCACGTTTCCGTTCATGTGTTTAATACAGGATCCAAGGTCTCTTTTTTTCGCTTGTTTTAATTGACCCTTTCCAACGTGTTTAACCAATCAACGTGTTTAAGCAACATGTTTAACCAACGTGTTTAACTAACCAACCAACGTGTTTAACCAACCAATCAATCAATCAATCAATCAATCAATCAATGCATGTTTCCGTTTCATGTGTTTAATACGGGACCCAAGAGTTTTGTCCCGCTTGTTTTAATTGAGCCTATCCAACGTGTTTTACCAACCAACGTGTTTAACCAATCAACATGTTTAACCAACGTGTTTAACCAACGTGTTTAACAAATGTGTTTAACCAACCAACGTGTTTAACCAACCAATGCATGTTTCCGTTTCATGTGTTTCATACGGGATCCAAGTTTTTCTTCCGCTTGTTTTAATTGAGCCTATCCAACCAACGTGTTTAACCAACATGTTTAACCAACATGTTTAACCAACGTATTTAACCAACCAACCAATCAATCAATCAATCAATCAATCAATCAATGCATGTTTCCGTTGCATGTGTTTCATACGGGATCCAAGTTTTTTTTTCCGCTCGTTTTAATTGAGCCTATCAAACCAACGTGTTTAACCAACGTGTTTAACCAACATGTTTAACCAACATGTTTAACCAACATGTTTAATCAACCAACCAACCAATCAATCAATCAATCAATCAATGCATGTTTCCGTTCCATGTGTTTCATACGGGATCCAAGTTTTTTTTTCGCTTGTTTTAATTGAGCCTATCCAACCAACGTGTTTAACCAACGTGTTTAACCAACATGTTTAACCAACGTGTTTAACCAACATGTTTAACCAACGTGTTTAACTAACCAACCAACGTGTTTAACCAACCAACCAATCAATCAATGCATGTCACGTTTCATGTGTTTCATACGGGATCCAAGGTTTTTTTTTCGCTTGTTTTAATTGAGCATATCCAACCAACGTGTTTAACCAACGTGTTTAACCAACATGTTTAACCAACGTGTTTAACTAACCAACCAACGTGTTTAATACAACCAACCAACCAACCAATCAATCAATGCATGTCACGTTTCATGTGTTTCATACGGGATCCAAGGTTTTTTTTCGCTCGTTTTAATTCAGCCTATCCAACCAACGTGTTTAACCAACATGTTTAACCAACGTGTTTAACCAACATGTTTAACAAACGTATTTAACTAACCAACCAACGTGTTTAACCAGCCAACCAATCAATCAATGCATGTTTCCGTTTCATGTGTTTAATACGGAATCCAAGGTCTCTTTTTTTTCGCTTGTTTCAAGAGACCCTATATCAAGTGTTTAATTAATAAACCAATCAACCCACTAATCAATAAATTAATCAATCAATATATATGATATTTTTATTTATGACAGTATAATTAAAAGAAAATGGAAGGAAAGACCTATCAATTATTCAAGAAGAATTGAACTTTAATATTGTTCTTACATCTCTTCTGAAAAAAAAAATCCACCACCTTGTTATCACTTAAACTCTGAAACTACAAGTCCAATCGATCCCAAAATTTACAGTCAGCAGGGCATACATGTACTAAAGGTTCATAAAACAACGTGGTGCCGATATCTCTCAAGACTTTTCCTAGAGAAAAAGAATGGCAATGCCGTAAAAATCGCTTGCTAGGTCCGTAATTCTCAATGAAATCCTACAATAAAAATGTCCGCTCCTGGATTGAAAAACTTATCTGTTACAAACTGGTGCTGAAAAATGTACATTTTAAGAAAATAATCCTTAAACGTGTTTTAAAGTTACACCGGATCAAATAAATCCAAATCATGCACTGCTGGTGAACTGTGATCAAAATGTCAATTTCCTATAATGACCAAAGAAATTACATTGTGTACATTCCATCTCTATAGATGTTGTCTGTCCAACGTCCCGACCTAAAGAGAAATAAAAAGACTAAGTTTTTCTTAATATAAACACGCGTCACGTGGTGTCTCCTCAATCTGGCGCGCGCGCTGGACCTAAAATAAAATAAAAACTTTCCAAACTAAACATGAAACTTCTCCGGTAACACAATACTAGACCCCTTACAGAAACAAACAAACAAACAAACAAACAAACAAACAAACAAAACAAACAAACAAACACCCCCCCCCCCCCCAATCAATCTGTTTCAAAGGGGGAAAGACCGTTTACAATTGCTTTTTGAAAGCAATTGATTTATATTTATTATTAAGGTCTTTCCTTTCTTAAATGGAAAGACCTTACTGTATTTCGTTTGTTTATTATTATTATTCTTTTTCTTCCGCCGTTTTTCAAAGTTATTCTTCGTTAAAAGTACGCAAGATATCAAAATGATCTTTGGTACCTAGTATCGGGTTAATAAAAGCTATCTTGTATTAGGGGGACCGAAGTTTACTATTTACCTTATAGGAGTTATCTCCCCAATTACAAAAAACACTGTTATCGCTATAACTCATAAACTATAAGACTTAGCGGCAAATGGTTTTTTTTAAAATGTTCCTTGCCAAATGATACAAGTTCAAATAATTTAAACCGAAGCGATCCAGTGACCTATTATAGGAGTTATTTCCCCTTGAATATTTAAATTTTCGATATGCATATAAATCTCATGAACCGTAAGTCATAAAGACTGCGGGTCTTCAGAATTGAGTTCATTGGACCAAAACTAGAAAATATAGGTCAAGGTCAAAGGTCAAGGTCATATTTTAGATTTTCAAAAGTTTTTCATTTCCCTATAACTATTGAACGGTTATAGATACAGAAAAATTAAGCAGTGAAAAATGATTGGTACTTCAAGGGGCAACTTTTTTACCTTATGACTATATTGATTTTACCATCATGTAAGGGACATAACTCCCATTAATGGTTTTTAAAAAGCTATTTTTAGGCACAACTCTTAAACAAAAGGTCCTTGACCCATACGGTCTTTTGCAATGACCTTGTGGAGCAATGACCTTGACGAAGGTCACAAGGTCAAAGGTCAAGGTCATCAAATTATGTGTTTTTGGCACTATTTCAACAGTTTTATGTGTGTTTGAATTCCAATCAATCAATCAATCAATCAATCAATCAATTAAATGAATCAATCAATCAATCAATCAATCAATCAATCAATCAATCAATCAATCAATCAATGCACGTTTCCGTTCATGTGTTTAATACAGGATCCAAGGTCTCTTTTTTTCGCTTGTTTTAATTGACCCTTTCCAACGTGTTTAACCAATCAACGTGTTTAAGCAACATGTTTAACCAACGTGTTTAACTAACCAACCAACGTGTTTAACCAACCAATCAATCAATCAATCAATCAATCAATCAATGCATGTTTCCGTTTCATGTGTTTAATACGGGACCCAAGAGTTTTGTCCCGCTTGTTTTAATTGAGCCTATCCAACGTGTTTTACCAACCAACGTGTTTAACCAATCAACATGTTTAACCAACGTGTTTAACCAACGTGTTTAACAAATGTGTTTAACCAACCAACGTGTTTAACCAACCAATGCATGTTTCCGTTTCATGTGTTTCATACGGGATCCAAGTTTTTCTTCCGCTTGTTTTAATTGAGCCTATCCAACCAACGTGTTTAACCAACATGTTTAACCAACATGTTTAACCAACGTATTTAACCAACCAACCAATCAATCAATCAATCAATCAATCAATCAATCAATGCATGTTTCCGTTGCATGTGTTTCATACGGGATCCAAGTTTTTTTTTCCGCTCGTTTTAATTGAGCCTATCAAACCAACGTGTTTAACCAACGTGTTTAACCAACATGTTTAACCAACATGTTTAACCAACATGTTTAATCAACCAACCAACCAATCAATCAATCAATCAATCAATGCATGTTTCCGTTCCATGTGTTTCATACGGGATCCAAGTTTTTTTTTCGCTTGTTTTAATTGAGCCTATCCAACCAACGTGTTTAACCAACGTGTTTAACCAACATGTTTAACCAACGTGTTTAACCAACATGTTTAACCAACGTGTTTAACTAACCAACCAACGTGTTTAACCAACCAACCAATCAATCAATGCATGTCACGTTTCATGTGTTTCATACGGGATCCAAGGTTTTTTTTTCGCTTGTTTTAATTGAGCATATCCAACCAACGTGTTTAACCAACGTGTTTAACCAACATGTTTAACCAACGTGTTTAACTAACCAACCAACGTGTTTAATACAACCAACCAACCAACCAATCAATCAATGCATGTCACGTTTCATGTGTTTCATACGGGATCCAAGGTTTTTTTTCGCTCGTTTTAATTCAGCCTATCCAACCAACGTGTTTAACCAACATGTTTAACCAACGTGTTTAACCAACATGTTTAACAAACGTATTTAACTAACCAACCAACGTGTTTAACCAGCCAACCAATCAATCAATGCATGTTTCCGTTTCATGTGTTTAATACGGAATCCAAGGTCTCTTTTTTTTCGCTTGTTTCAAGAGACCCTATATCAAGTGTTTAATTAATAAACCAATCAACCCACTAATCAATAAATTAATCAATCAATATATATGATATTTTTATTTATGACAGTATAATTAAAAGAAAATGGAAGGAAAGACCTATCAATTATTCAAGAAGAATTGAACTTTAATATTGTTCTTACATCTCTTCTGAAAAAAAAAATCCACCACCTTGTTATCACTTAAACTCTGAAACTACAAGTCCAATCGATCCCAAAATTTACAGTCAGCAGGGCATACATGTACTAAAGGTTCATAAAACAACGTGGTGCCGATATCTCTCAAGACTTTTCCTAGAGAAAAAGAATGGCAATGCCGTAAAAATCGCTTGCTAGGTCCGTAATTCTCAATGAAATCCTACAATAAAAATGTCCGCTCCTGGATTGAAAAACTTATCTGTTACAAACTGGTGCTGAAAAATGTACATTTTAAGAAAATAATCCTTAAACGTGTTTTAAAGTTACACCGGATCAAATAAATCCAAATCATGCACTGCTGGTGAACTGTGATCAAAATGTCAATTTCCTATAATGACCAAAGAAATTACATTGTGTACATTCCATCTCTATAGATGTTGTCTGTCCAACGTCCCGACCTAAAGAGAAATAAAAAGACTAAGTTTTTCTTAATATAAACACGCGTCACGTGGTGTCTCCTCAATCTGGCGCGCGCGCTGGACCTAAAATAAAATAAAAACTTTCCAAACTAAACATGAAACTTCTCCGGTAACACAATACTAGACCCCTTACAGAAACAAACAAACAAACAAACAAACAAACAAACAAACAAAACAAACAAACAAACACCCCCCCCCCCCCCAATCAATCTGTTTCAAAGGGGGAAAGACCGTTTACAATTGCTTTTTGAAAGCAATTGATTTATATTGTAAAAAGGCCTTTTTAACCATTCTGTTCCGTTAATACAAAAAAAAAAAAAAAAAAAATCCCCGAGACCCCCTTTTGCCCCCCCCCCCCCATTTTTTTTACCCTCCACTTACAACTGAATGTAGTTTGTGTGCTATCTATCCTATCAACGTTAAACGAACGACAACTCCAGTTTTTTCCCTATTATATTGTTCTTACATCTCTTCTGAAAAAAAAAATCCACCACCTTGTTATCACTTAAACTCTGAAACTACAAGTCCAATCGATCCCAAAATTTACAGTCAGCAGGGCATACATGTACTAAAGGTTCATAAAACAACGTGGTGCCGATATCTCTCAAGACTTTTCCTAGAGAAAAAGAATGGCAATGCCGTAAAAATCGCTTGCTAGGTCCGTAATTCTCAATGAAATCCTACAATAAAAATGTCCGCTCCTGGATTGAAAAACTTATCTGTTACAAACTGGTGCTGAAAAATGTACATTTTAAGAAAATAATCCTTAAACGTGTTTTAAAGTTACACCGGATCAAATAAATCCAAATCATGCACTGCTGGTGAACTGTGATCAAAATGTCAATTTCCTATAATGACCAAAGAAATTACATTGTGTACATTCCATCTCTATAGATGTTGTCTGTCCAACGTCCCGACCTAAAGAGAAATAAAAAGACTAAGTTTTTCTTAATATAAACACGCGTCACGTGGTGTCTCCTCAATCTGGCGCGCGCGCTGGACCTAAAATAAAATAAAAACTTTCCAAACTAAACATGAAACTTCTCCGGTAACACAATACTAGACCCCTTACAGAAACAAACAAACAAACAAACAAACAAACAAACAAACAAAACAAACAAACAAACACCCCCCCCCCCCCAATCAATCTGTTTCAAAGGGGGAAAGACCGTTTACAATTGCTTTTTGAAAGCAATTGATTTATATTGTAAAAAGGCCTTTTTAACCATTCTGTTCCGTTAATACAAAAAAAAAAAAAAAAAAAATCCCCGAGACCCCCTTTTGCCCCCCCCCCCCCCCCCATTTTTTTTACCCTCCACTTACAACTGAATGTAGTTTGTGTGCTATCTATCCTATCAACGTTAAACGAACGACAACTCCAGTTTTTTCCCTATTATATTGTTCTTACATCTCTTCTGAAAAAAAAATCCACCACCTTGTTATCACTTAAACTCTGAAACTACAAGTCCAATCGATCCCAAAATTTACAGTCAGCAGGGCATACATGTACTAAAGGTTCATAAAACAACGTGGTGCCGATATCTCTCAAGACTTTTCCTAGAGAAAAAGAATGGCAATGCCGTAAAAATCGCTTGCTAGGTCCGTAATTCTCAATGAAATCCTACAATAAAAATGTCCGCTCCTGGATTGAAAAACTTATCTGTTACAAACTGGTGCTGAAAAATGTACATTTTAAGAAAATAATCCTTAAACGTGTTTTAAAGTTACACCGGATCAAATAAATCCAAATCATGCACTGCTGGTGAACTGTGATCAAAATGTCAATTTCCTATAATGACCAAAGAAATTACATTGTGTACATTCCATCTCTATAGATGTTGTCTGTCCAACGTCCCGACCTAAAGAGAAATAAAAAGACTAAGTTTTTCTTAATATAAACACGCGTCACGTGGTGTCTCCTCAATCTGGCGCGCGCGCTGGACCTAAAATAAAATAAAAACTTTCCAAACTAAACATGAAACTTCTCCGGTAACACAATACTAGACCCCTTACAGAAACAAACAAACAAACAAACAAACAAACAAACAAACAAAACAAACAAACAAACACCCCCCCCCCCCCCCCAATCAATCTGTTTCAAAGGGGGAAAGACCGTTTACAATTGCTTTTTGAAAGCAATTGATTTATATTTATTATTAAGGTCTTTCCTTTCTTAAATGGAAAGACCTTACTGTATTTCGTTTGTTTATTATTATTATTCTTTTTCTTCCGCCGTTTTTCAAAGTTATTCTTCGTTAAAAGTACGCAAGATATCAAAATGATCTTTGGTACCTAGTATCGGGTTAATAAAAGCTATCTTGTATTAGGGGGACCGAAGTTTACTATTTACCTTATAGGAGTTATCTCCCCAATTACAAAAAACACTGTTATCGCTATAACTCATAAACTATAAGACTTAGCGGCAAATGGTTTTTTTTAAAATGTTCCTTGCCAAATGATACAAGTTCAAATAATTTAAACCGAAGCGATCCAGTGACCTATTATAGGAGTTATTTCCCCTTGAATATTTAAATTTTCGATATGCATATAAATCTCATGAACCGTAAGTCATAAAGACTGCGGGTCTTCAGAATTGAGTTCATTGGACCAAAACTAGAAAATATAGGTCAAGGTCAAAGGTCAAGGTCATATTTTAGATTTTCAAAAGTTTTTCATTTCCCTATAACTATTGAACGGTTATAGATACAGAAAAATTAAGCAGTGAAAAATGATTGGTACTTCAAGGGGCAACTTTTTTACCTTATGACTATATTGATTTTACCATCATGTAAGGGACATAACTCCCATTAATGGTTTTTAAAAAGCTATTTTTAGGCACAACTCTTAAACAAAAGGTCCTTGACCCATACGGTCTTTTGCAATGACCTTGTGGAGCAATGACCTTGACGAAGGTCACAAGGTCAAAGGTCAAGGTCATCAAATTATGTGTTTTTGGCACTATTTCAACAGTTTTATGTGTGTTTGAATTCCAATCAATCAATCAATCAATCAATCAATCAATTAAATGAATCAATCAATCAATCAATCAATCAATCAATCAATCAATCAATCAATCAATCAATGCACGTTTCCGTTCATGTGTTTAATACAGGATCCAAGGTCTCTTTTTTTCGCTTGTTTTAATTGACCCTTTCCAACGTGTTTAACCAATCAACGTGTTTAAGCAACATGTTTAACCAACGTGTTTAACTAACCAACCAACGTGTTTAACCAACCAATCAATCAATCAATCAATCAATCAATCAATGCATGTTTCCGTTTCATGTGTTTAATACGGGACCCAAGAGTTTTGTCCCGCTTGTTTTAATTGAGCCTATCCAACGTGTTTTACCAACCAACGTGTTTAACCAATCAACATGTTTAACCAACGTGTTTAACCAACGTGTTTAACAAATGTGTTTAACCAACCAACGTGTTTAACCAACCAATGCATGTTTCCGTTTCATGTGTTTCATACGGGATCCAAGTTTTTCTTCCGCTTGTTTTAATTGAGCCTATCCAACCAACGTGTTTAACCAACATGTTTAACCAACATGTTTAACCAACGTATTTAACCAACCAACCAATCAATCAATCAATCAATCAATCAATCAATGCATGTTTCCGTTGCATGTGTTTCATACGGGATCCAAGTTTTTTTTTCCGCTCGTTTTAATTGAGCCTATCAAACCAACGTGTTTAACCAACGTGTTTAACCAACATGTTTAACCAACATGTTTAACCAACATGTTTAATCAACCAACCAACCAATCAATCAATCAATCAATCAATGCATGTTTCCGTTCCATGTGTTTCATACGGGATCCAAGTTTTTTTTTCGCTTGTTTTAATTGAGCCTATCCAACCAACGTGTTTAACCAACGTGTTTAACCAACATGTTTAACCAACGTGTTTAACCAACATGTTTAACCAACGTGTTTAACTAACCAACCAACGTGTTTAACCAACCAACCAATCAATCAATGCATGTCACGTTTCATGTGTTTCATACGGGATCCAAGGTTTTTTTTTCGCTTGTTTTAATTGAGCATATCCAACCAACGTGTTTAACCAACGTGTTTAACCAACATGTTTAACCAACGTGTTTAACTAACCAACCAACGTGTTTAATACAACCAACCAACCAACCAATCAATCAATGCATGTCACGTTTCATGTGTTTCATACGGGATCCAAGGTTTTTTTTCGCTCGTTTTAATTCAGCCTATCCAACCAACGTGTTTAACCAACATGTTTAACCAACGTGTTTAACCAACATGTTTAACAAACGTATTTAACTAACCAACCAACGTGTTTAACCAGCCAACCAATCAATCAATGCATGTTTCCGTTTCATGTGTTTAATACGGAATCCAAGGTCTCTTTTTTTTCGCTTGTTTCAAGAGACCCTATATCAAGTGTTTAATTAATAAACCAATCAACCCACTAATCAATAAATTAATCAATCAATATATATGATATTTTTATTTATGACAGTATAATTAAAAGAAAATGGAAGGAAAGACCTATCAATTATTCAAGAAGAATTGAACTTTAATATTGTTCTTACATCTCTTCTGAAAAAAAAAATCCACCACCTTGTTATCACTTAAACTCTGAAACTACAAGTCCAATCGATCCCAAAATTTACAGTCAGCAGGGCATACATGTACTAAAGGTTCATAAAACAACGTGGTGCCGATATCTCTCAAGACTTTTCCTAGAGAAAAAGAATGGCAATGCCGTAAAAATCGCTTGCTAGGTCCGTAATTCTCAATGAAATCCTACAATAAAAATGTCCGCTCCTGGATTGAAAAACTTATCTGTTACAAACTGGTGCTGAAAAATGTACATTTTAAGAAAATAATCCTTAAACGTGTTTTAAAGTTACACCGGATCAAATAAATCCAAATCATGCACTGCTGGTGAACTGTGATCAAAATGTCAATTTCCTATAATGACCAAAGAAATTACATTGTGTACATTCCATCTCTATAGATGTTGTCTGTCCAACGTCCCGACCTAAAGAGAAATAAAAAGACTAAGTTTTTCTTAATATAAACACGCGTCACGTGGTGTCTCCTCAATCTGGCGCGCGCGCTGGACCTAAAATAAAATAAAAACTTTCCAAACTAAACATGAAACTTCTCCGGTAACACAATACTAGACCCCTTACAGAAACAAACAAACAAACAAACAAACAAACAAACAAACAAAACAAACAAACAAACACCCCCCCCCCCCCCAATCAATCTGTTTCAAAGGGGGAAAGACCGTTTACAATTGCTTTTTGAAAGCAATTGATTTATATTGTAAAAAGGCCTTTTTAACCATTCTGTTCCGTTAATACAAAAAAAAAAAAAAAAAAAATCCCCGAGACCCCCTTTTGCCCCCCCCCCCATTTTTTTTACCCTCCACTTACAACTGAATGTAGTTTGTGTGCTATCTATCCTATCAACGTTAAACGAACGACAACTCCAGTTTTTTCCCTATTATATTGTTCTTACATCTCTTCTGAAAAAAAAAATCCACCACCTTGTTATCACTTAAACTCTGAAACTACAAGTCCAATCGATCCCAAAATTTACAGTCAGCAGGGCATACATGTACTAAAGGTTCATAAAACAACGTGGTGCCGATATCTCTCAAGACTTTTCCTAGAGAAAAAGAATGGCAATGCCGTAAAAATCGCTTGCTAGGTCCGTAATTCTCAATGAAATCCTACAATAAAAATGTCCGCTCCTGGATTGAAAAACTTATCTGTTACAAACTGGTGCTGAAAAATGTACATTTTAAGAAAATAATCCTTAAACGTGTTTTAAAGTTACACCGGATCAAATAAATCCAAATCATGCACTGCTGGTGAACTGTGATCAAAATGTCAATTTCCTATAATGACCAAAGAAATTACATTGTGTACATTCCATCTCTATAGATGTTGTCTGTCCAACGTCCCGACCTAAAGAGAAATAAAAAGACTAAGTTTTTCTTAATATAAACACGCGTCACGTGGTGTCTCCTCAATCTGGCGCGCGCGCTGGACCTAAAATAAAATAAAAACTTTCCAAACTAAACATGAAACTTCTCCGGTAACACAATACTAGACCCCTTACAGAAACAAACAAACAAACAAACAAACAAACAAACAAACAAAACAAACAAACAAACACCCCCCCCCCCCCCCCAATCAATCTGTTTCAAAGGGGGAAAGACCGTTTACAATTGCTTTTTGAAAGCAATTGATTTATATTTATTATTAAGGTCTTTCCTTTCTTAAATGGAAAGACCTTACTGTATTTCGTTTGTTTATTATTATTATTCTTTTTCTTCCGCCGTTTTTCAAAGTTATTCTTCGTTAAAAGTACGCAAGATATCAAAATGATCTTTGGTACCTAGTATCGGGTTAATAAAAGCTATCTTGTATTAGGGGGACCGAAGTTTACTATTTACCTTATAGGAGTTATCTCCCCAATTACAAAAAACACTGTTATCGCTATAACTCATAAACTATAAGACTTAGCGGCAAATGGTTTTTTTTAAAATGTTCCTTGCCAAATGATACAAGTTCAAATAATTTAAACCGAAGCGATCCAGTGACCTATTATAGGAGTTATTTCCCCTTGAATATTTAAATTTTCGATATGCATATAAATCTCATGAACCGTAAGTCATAAAGACTGCGGGTCTTCAGAATTGAGTTCATTGGACCAAAACTAGAAAATATAGGTCAAGGTCAAAGGTCAAGGTCATATTTTAGATTTTCAAAAGTTTTTCATTTCCCTATAACTATTGAACGGTTATAGATACAGAAAAATTAAGCAGTGAAAAATGATTGGTACTTCAAGGGGCAACTTTTTTACCTTATGACTATATTGATTTTACCATCATGTAAGGGACATAACTCCCATTAATGGTTTTTAAAAAGCTATTTTTAGGCACAACTCTTAAACAAAAGGTCCTTGACCCATACGGTCTTTTGCAATGACCTTGTGGAGCAATGACCTTGACGAAGGTCACAAGGTCAAAGGTCAAGGTCATCAAATTATGTGTTTTTGGCACTATTTCAACAGTTTTATGTGTGTTTGAATTCCAATCAATCAATCAATCAATCAATCAATCAATTAAATGAATCAATCAATCAATCAATCAATCAATCAATCAATCAATCAATCAATCAATCAATGCACGTTTCCGTTCATGTGTTTAATACAGGATCCAAGGTCTCTTTTTTTCGCTTGTTTTAATTGACCCTTTCCAACGTGTTTAACCAATCAACGTGTTTAAGCAACATGTTTAACCAACGTGTTTAACTAACCAACCAACGTGTTTAACCAACCAATCAATCAATCAATCAATCAATCAATCAATGCATGTTTCCGTTTCATGTGTTTAATACGGGACCCAAGAGTTTTGTCCCGCTTGTTTTAATTGAGCCTATCCAACGTGTTTTACCAACCAACGTGTTTAACCAATCAACATGTTTAACCAACGTGTTTAACCAACGTGTTTAACAAATGTGTTTAACCAACCAACGTGTTTAACCAACCAATGCATGTTTCCGTTTCATGTGTTTCATACGGGATCCAAGTTTTTCTTCCGCTTGTTTTAATTGAGCCTATCCAACCAACGTGTTTAACCAACATGTTTAACCAACATGTTTAACCAACGTATTTAACCAACCAACCAATCAATCAATCAATCAATCAATCAATCAATGCATGTTTCCGTTGCATGTGTTTCATACGGGATCCAAGTTTTTTTTTCCGCTCGTTTTAATTGAGCCTATCAAACCAACGTGTTTAACCAACGTGTTTAACCAACATGTTTAACCAACATGTTTAACCAACATGTTTAATCAACCAACCAACCAATCAATCAATCAATCAATCAATGCATGTTTCCGTTCCATGTGTTTCATACGGGATCCAAGTTTTTTTTTCGCTTGTTTTAATTGAGCCTATCCAACCAACGTGTTTAACCAACGTGTTTAACCAACATGTTTAACCAACGTGTTTAACCAACATGTTTAACCAACGTGTTTAACTAACCAACCAACGTGTTTAACCAACCAACCAATCAATCAATGCATGTCACGTTTCATGTGTTTCATACGGGATCCAAGGTTTTTTTTTCGCTTGTTTTAATTGAGCATATCCAACCAACGTGTTTAACCAACGTGTTTAACCAACATGTTTAACCAACGTGTTTAACTAACCAACCAACGTGTTTAATACAACCAACCAACCAACCAATCAATCAATGCATGTCACGTTTCATGTGTTTCATACGGGATCCAAGGTTTTTTTTCGCTCGTTTTAATTCAGCCTATCCAACCAACGTGTTTAACCAACATGTTTAACCAACGTGTTTAACCAACATGTTTAACAAACGTATTTAACTAACCAACCAACGTGTTTAACCAGCCAACCAATCAATCAATGCATGTTTCCGTTTCATGTGTTTAATACGGAATCCAAGGTCTCTTTTTTTTCGCTTGTTTCAAGAGACCCTATATCAAGTGTTTAATTAATAAACCAATCAACCCACTAATCAATAAATTAATCAATCAATATATATGATATTTTTATTTATGACAGTATAATTAAAAGAAAATGGAAGGAAAGACCTATCAATTATTCAAGAAGAATTGAACTTTAATATTGTTCTTACATCTCTTCTGAAAAAAAAAATCCACCACCTTGTTATCACTTAAACTCTGAAACTACAAGTCCAATCGATCCCAAAATTTACAGTCAGCAGGGCATACATGTACTAAAGGTTCATAAAACAACGTGGTGCCGATATCTCTCAAGACTTTTCCTAGAGAAAAAGAATGGCAATGCCGTAAAAATCGCTTGCTAGGTCCGTAATTCTCAATGAAATCCTACAATAAAAATGTCCGCTCCTGGATTGAAAAACTTATCTGTTACAAACTGGTGCTGAAAAATGTACATTTTAAGAAAATAATCCTTAAACGTGTTTTAAAGTTACACCGGATCAAATAAATCCAAATCATGCACTGCTGGTGAACTGTGATCAAAATGTCAATTTCCTATAATGACCAAAGAAATTACATTGTGTACATTCCATCTCTATAGATGTTGTCTGTCCAACGTCCCGACCTAAAGAGAAATAAAAAGACTAAGTTTTTCTTAATATAAACACGCGTCACGTGGTGTCTCCTCAATCTGGCGCGCGCGCTGGACCTAAAATAAAATAAAAACTTTCCAAACTAAACATGAAACTTCTCCGTAACACAATACTAGACCCCTTACAGAAACAAACAAACAAACAAACAAACAAACAAACAAACAAAACAAACAAACAAACACCCCCCCCCCCCCCAATCAATCTGTTTCAAAGGGGGAAAGGACCGTTTACAATTGCTTTTTGAAAGCAATTGATTTATATTGTAAAAAGGCCTTTTTAACCATTCTGTTCCGTTAATACAAAAAAAAAAAAAAAAAAAATCCCCGAGACCCCCTTTTGCCCCCCCCCCCCCATTTTTTTTTACCCTCCACTTACAACTGAATGTAGTTTGTGTGCTATCTATCCTATCAACGTTAAACGAACGACAACTCCAGTTTTTTCCCTATTATATTGTTCTTACATCTCTTCTGAAAAAAAAAATCCACCACCTTGTTATCACTTAAACTCTGAAACTACAAGTCCAATCGATCCCAAAATTTACAGTCAGCAGGGCATACATGTACTAAAGGTTCATAAAACAACGTGGTGCCGATATCTCTCAAGACTTTTCTAGAGAAAAAGAATGGCAATGCCGTAAAAATCGCTTGCTAGGTCCGTAATTCTCAATGAAATCCTACAATAAAAATGTCCGCTCCTGGATTGAAAAACTTATCTGTTACAAACTGGTGCTGAAAAATGTACATTTTAAGAAAATAATCCTTAAACGTGTTTTAAAGTTACACCGGATCAAATAAATCCAAATCATGCACTGCTGGTGAACTGTGATCAAAATGTCAATTTCCTATAATGACCAAAGAAATTACATTGTGTACATTCCATCTCTATAGATGTT
>NW_026963573.1:0-2500 GCF_036588685.1 Mytilus trossulus
GCTTCGATGGATGGTCGAGAGACCCGCGGTAGCCTGCCTGCGTCTAACGTACGGCTTCTCGATGAACAGTTCAGCCTTGTAAAATTTTTTTTACCGAGGGTACAGTCAGACGGCTTCGATGGATGGTCGAGAGACCCGCGGTAGCCTGTCCGCATCTAACGTGCGGCTTTCCGATGAACCTTTCAGCCTTGTAAAATTTTTTTACCGAGGGTACAGTCAGACGGCTTCGATGGATGGTCGAGAGACCCGCGGTAGCCTGCCTCGTCTAACGTGCGGCTTTCCGATGAACATTTCAGCCTTGTAAAAATTTTTTACCGAGGGTACAGTTAGACGGCTTCGATGGTCGAGAGACCCGCGGTAGTCTGCCTGCGTCTAACGGACGGCTTCCCGATGAACATTTCAGCCTTGTAAATTTTTTTTTACCGAGGGTACAGTTAGACGGGCTTCGATGGTCGAGAGAACCCGCGGTAGCCTGCCTGCGTCCTAACGTACGGCTTCTCGATGAACATTTCAGCCTTGTAAAATTTTTTTTACCGAGGGTACAGTCAGACGGCTTCGATGGATGGTCGAGAGACCCGCGGTAGCCTGCCTGCGTCTAACGTACGGCTTCTCGATGAACAGTTCACCCTTGTAAAAAATTTTTACCGAGGGTATAGTTTGAAGGCTTCGATGGTCGAGAGACCCGCGGTAGCCTGCCTGCGTCTAACGTACGGCTTCTCGATGAACATTTCAGCCTTGTAAAATTTTTTTTACCGAGGGTACAGTCAGACGGCTTCGATGGATGGTCGAGAGACCCGCGGTAGCCTGCCTGCGTCTAACGTACGGCTTCTCGATGAACAGTTCACCCTTGTAAAAAATTTTTACCGAGGGTATAGTTTGAAGGCTTCGATGGTCGAGAGACCCGCGGTAGCCTGCCTGCGTCTAACGTACGGCTTCTCGATGAAAATTTCACCCTTGTAAAAAAATTTTACCGAGGGTATAGTTTGAAGGCTTCGATGGTCGAGAGACCCGCGGTAGCCTGCCTGCGTCTAACGTACGGCTTCTCGATGAACATTTCAGCCTTGTAAAATTTTTTTTACCGAGGGTACAGTCAGGACGGCTTCGATGGATGGTCGAGAGACCCGCGGTAGCCTGCCTGCGTCTAACGTACGGCTTCTCGATGAACAGTTCACCCTTGTAAAAAATTTTTACCGAGGGTATAGTTTGAAGGCTTCGATGGTCGAGAGACCCGCGGTAGCCTGCCTGCGTCTAACGTACGGCTTCTCGATGAAAATTTCACCCTTGTAAAAAAATTTTACCGAGGGTATAGTTTGAAGGCTTCGATGGTCGAGAGACCCGCGTAGCCTGCCTGCGTCTAACGTACGGCTTCTCGATGAACATTTCAGCCTTGTTAAAATTTTTTTTACCGAGGGTACAGTCAGACGGCTTCGATGGATGGTCGAGAGACCCGCGGTAGCCTGCCTGCGTCTAACGTACGGCTTCTCGATGAACAGTTCAGCCTTGTAAATTTTTTTTACCGAGGGTATAGTTAGACGGCCTCGATGGTCGAGAGACCCGCAGTAGCTGGCCTGCGTCTAACGTACGGCTTCCCGATGAAAATTTCAGCCTTGTAATTTTTTTTTTACCGAGGGTATAGTCAGACGGCCTCGATGGTCGAGAGACCCGCGGTAGCCTGTCCGCGTCTAACGTGCGGCTTCCCGATGCTTCCCGATGAAAATTTCAGCCTTGTAATTTTTTTTTTTACCGAGGGTATAGTCAGACGGCCTCGATGGTCGAGAGACCCGCGGTAGCCTGTCCGCGTCTAACGTGCGGGCTTCCCGATGAAAATTTCACCCCTCGTAATTTTTTTTTACCGAGGGTATAGTTAGACGGCCTCGATGGTCGAGAGACCCCGCGGTAGCCTGTCCGCGTCTAACGTGCGACCCCACGATGAACATTTCACCCTCGTAAATTTTTTTACCGAGGGTATACTTTGCGGCCTGGACGATCGAGAGACCCGCGGTAGCCTGTCCGCGTCTAACGTGCGACCCCACGATGAACATTTCACCCTCGTAAAATTTTTTTACCGAGGGTATAGTTTGCCGGCCTGGACGATCGAGAGACCCGCGGTAGCCTGTCCGCGTCTAACGTGCGACCCCACGATGAACATTTCACCCTCGTAAAAATTTTTTACCGAGGGTATACTTTGCCGGCCTGGACGATCGAGAGACCCGCGGTAGCCTGTCCGCGTCTAACGTGCGACCCCACGATGAACATTTCACCCTCGTAAAAAATTTTTACCGAGGGTATAACTTTGCCGGCCTGGACGATCGAGAGACCCGCGGTAGCCTGTCCGCGTCTAACGTGCGACACCACGATGAACATTTCACCCTCGTAAAAAATTTTTACCGAGGGTATAGTTTGCCGGCCTGGACGATCGAGAGACCCGCGGTAGCCTGTCCGCGTCTAACGTGCGACTCCACGATGAAAATTTCACCCTCGTAAAAATTTTTACCGAGGT
>NW_026963573.1:12500-20539 GCF_036588685.1 Mytilus trossulus
TTGAAAAAAAAAAAAAAAAAAAAAAAAATTTTCATCGGGCTTACCCGCGGCTGAGAAGCGACGTGGTCGTCCTCGATAGCGGGGCTACCGCATGCGATGGGAAATTTTTTTTTTTTTTTTTTTTTTTTTTTTTTTTTTTTTTTCATCGGGCTTACCCGCGGCTGAGAAGGGACGTGGTCGACCTCGATAGCGGGGCTACCGCATGCGATGGGAAAAAAAAAAAAAAAAAAAAAAAAAAAAAATTTTTCATCGGGCTTACCCGCGGCTGAGAAGGTACGTGGTCGACCTCGATAGCGGGGCTACCGCATGCGATGGGAAAAAAAAAAAAAAAAAAAAAAAAAAATTTTCATCGGGCTTACCCGCGGCTGAGAATGTACGTGGTCGACCTCGATAGCGGGGCTACCGCATGCGATGGGAAAAAAAAAAAAAAAAAAAAATTTTTTTCATCGGGCTTACCCGCGGCTGAGAAGGGACGTGGTCGTCCTCGATAGCGGGGCTACCGCATGCGATGGGAAAAAAAAAAAAAAAAAAAAAAAAAATTTTTTTCATCGGGCTTACCCGCGGCTGAGAATGTACGTGGTCGACCTCGATAGCGGGGCTACCGCATGCGATGGGAAAAAAAAAAAAAAAAAAAAAAATTTTTCATCGGGCTTACCCGCGGCTGAGAAGGGACGTGGTCGTCCTCGATAGCGGGGCTACCGCATGCGATGGGAAAAAATTTTTTTTTTTTTTTTTTTTTTTTTTCATCGGGCTTACCCGCGGCTGAGAAGGGACGTGGTCGTCCTCGATAGCGGGGCTACCGCATGCGATGGGAAAAAATTTTTTTTTTTTTTTTTTTTTTTTCATCGGGCTTACCCGCGGCTGAGAAGGGACGTGGTCGTCCTCGATAGCGGGGCTACCGCATGCGATGGGAAAAAATTTTTTTTTTTTTTTTTTTTTTTTTCATCGGGCTTACCCGCGGCTGAGAAGGGACGTGGTCGTCCTCGATAGCGGGGCTACCGCATGCGATGGGAAAAAATTTTTTTTTTTTTTTTTTTTTTTTTTTTTCATCGGGCTTACCCGCGGCTGAGAAGGGACGTGGTCGTCCTCGATAGCGGGGCTACCGCATGCGATGGGGAAAAAAAAAATTTTTTTTTTTTTTTTTTTTTTTTTTTCAGCGGGCTTACCCGCGGCTGAGAAGGTACCGCGGGTATCATCGTACGTGGTCGACCCGATAGCGGGCTACCGCGGGTAAAGGGACGTCGACGGCCTCGGTAGCGAGCTACCGCGGGTCTCATCGTACGTGGTCGACCCGATAGCGGGCTACCGCGGGTAAAGGGACGTCGACGGCCTCGGTAGCGAGCTACCGCGGGTCTCATCGTACGTGGTCGACCCGATAGCGGGCTATCGCAGGTAAAGGGACGTCGACGGCCGTGCTAGCGGGCTACCGCGGATATCATCGTACGCGGTCGACCCGATAGCGGGCTACCGCGGGTAAAGGGACGTGGACGGCCGTGCTAGCGGGCTACCGCGGGTCTCATCGTACGTGGTCGACCCGATAGCGAGCTACCGCGGGTAAAGGGACGTGGACGGCCGTGCTAGCGGGCTACCGCGGGTCTCATCGTACGTGGTCGACCCGATAGCGGGCTATCGCGGGTAAAGGGACGTGGACGGCCGTGCTAGCGGGCTACCGCGGGTCTCATCGTACGTGGTCGACCCGATAGCGGGCTATCGCAGGTAAAGGGACGTCGACGGCCGTGCTAGCGGGCTACCGCGGATATCATCGTACGCGGTCGACCCGATAGCGGGCTACCGCGGGTAAAGGGACGTGGACGGCCGTGCTAGCGGGCTACCGCGGGTCTCATCGTACGTGGTCGACCCGATAGCGGGCTACCGCGGGTAAAGGGACGTGGACGGCCGTGCTAGCGGGCTACCGCGGGTCTCATCGTACGTGGTCGACCCGATAGCGGGCTACCGCGGGTAAAGGGACGTGGACGGCCGTGCTAGCGGGCTACCGCGGGTCTCATCGTACGCGGTCGACCCGATAGCGGGCTACCGCGGGTAAAGGGACGTGGACGGCCGTGCTAGCGGGCTACCGCGGGTCTCATCGTACGTGGTCGACCCGATAGCGAGCTACCGCGGGTAAAGGGACGTGGACGGCCGTGCTAGCGGGCTACCGCGGGTCTCATCGTACGTGGTCGACCCGATAGCGGGCTATCGCGGGTAAAGGGACGTGGACGGCCGTGCTAGCGGGCTACCGCGGGTCTCATCGTACGTGGTCGACCCGATAGCGAGCTTCCGCGGGTAAAGGGACGTGGACGGCCGTGCTAGCGGGCTACCGCGGGTCTCATCGTACGTGGTCGACCCGATAGCGAGCTACCGCGGGTAAAGGGACGTGGACGGCCTCGGTAGCGAGCTACCGCGGGTATCATCGTACGTGGTCGACCCGATAGCGGGCTATCGCAGGTAAAGGGACGTGGACGGCCGTGCTAGCGGGCTACCGCGGGTCTCATCGTACGTGGTCGACCCGATAGCGAGCTACCGCGGGTAAAGGGACGTGGACGGCCCCGGTAGCGAGCTACCGCGGGGTAAAGGGACGTGGACGGCCGTGCTAACGGGCTACCGCGGGTATCATCGTACGTGGTCGACCCGATAGCGGGCTACGGCAGGCAAAGGAACGTCGACGGCCTCGGTAGCCAGCTACCGCGGGTAAGGAGGGACGTGGTCGACCCGATAGCGGGCTACGGCCGGCAAAGGATCATCGACGGCCTCGGTAGCGAGCTACCGCGGGTAAGAAGGGGACGTGGTCGACCCGATAGCGGGCTATCGCAGGCAAAGGAACGTCGACGGCCTCGGTAGCCAGCTACCGCGGGTAAGGAGGGACGTGGTCGACCCGATAGCGGGCTACGGCAGGCAAAGGTACGTCGACGGCCTCGGTAGCCAGCTACCGCGGGTAAGGAGGGACGTGGTCGACCCGATAGCGGTCTACCGCAGGCAAAGGTACGTCGACGGCCTCGGTAGCCAGCTACCGCGGGTAAGGAGGGACGTGGTCGACCCGATAGCGGGCTACCGCCGGCAAAGGTACGTCGACGGCCTCGGTAGCGAGCTACCGCGGGTAAGAAGGGGACGTGGTCGACCCGATAGCGGGCTATCGCAGGCAAAGGAACGTCGACGGCCTCGGTAGCCAGCTACCGCGGGTAAGGAGGGACGTGGTCGACCCGATAGCGGGCTACGGCAGGCAAAGGTACGTCGACGGCCTCGGTAGCCAGCTACCGCGGGTAAGGAGGGACGTGGTCGACCCGATAGCGGTCTACCGCAGGCAAAGGTACGTCGACGGCCTCGGTAGCCAGCTACCGCGGGTAAGGAGGGACGTGGTCGACCCGATAGCGGGCTACCGCAGGCAAAGGTACGTCGACGGCCTCGGTAGCCAGCTACCGCGGGTAAGGAGGGACGTGGTCGACCCGATAGCGGGCTACCGCAGGCAAAGGTACGTCGACGGCCTCGGTAGCCAGCTACCGCGGGTAAGGAGGGACGTGGTCGACCTGATAGCGGTCTACCGCAGGTAAAGGTACGTCGACGGCCTCGGTAGCCAGCTACCGCGGGTAAGAAGGGGACGTGGTCGACCTGTCAGCGGGCTACCACGAGAAAGGTACGTGGACGGACGGCCTGTTAGCGGGCTACCACGAGGAAGGTACGTGGACGGCCTGTTAGCGGGCTACCACGAGGAAGGTACGTGGACGGCCTGTTAGAGGGGTACCACGGGCTTATGCGGGGTCTTCACGTATCTACCTACCCGCGGTAGCCCGGTAAAGGCCGACCACGTACCTTTGCCTGCGGTAGAGACCCGTGATCGCCCGGTACCAGACGGGTACCACGGGCTTATGCGGGTCTTCACGTATCTACCTACCGACCCGCGGTAGCCCGGTAAAGGCCGACCACGTACCTTTGCCTGCGGTAGAGACCCGTGATCGCCCGGTACCAGACGGGTACCACGGGCTTATGCGGGTCTTCACGTATCTACCTACCCGCGGTAGCCCGGTAAAGGCCGACCACGTACCTTTGCCTGCGGTAGAGACCCGTGATCGCCCGGTACCAGACGGGTACCACGGGCTTATGCGGGTCTTCACGTATCTACCTACCCGCGGTAGCCCGGTAAAGGCCGACCACGTACCTTTGCCTGCGGTAGAGACCCGTGATCGCCCGGTACCAGACGGGTACCACGGGCTTATGCGGGGTCTTCACGTATCTACCTACCCGCGGTAGCCCGGTAAAGGCCGACCACGTACCTTTGCCTGCGGTAGAGACCCGTGATCGCCCGGTACCAGACGGGTACCACGGGCTTATGCGGGGTCTTCACGTATCTACCTACCCGCGGTAGCCCGGTAAAGGCCGACCACGTACCTTTGCCTGCGGTAGAGACCCGTGATCGCCCGGTACCAGACGGGTACCACGGGCTTATGCGGGGTCTTCACGTATCTACCTACCCGCGGTAGCCCGGTAAAGGCCGACCACGTACCTTTGCCTGCGGTAGAGACCCGTGATCGCCCGGTACCAGACGGGTACCACGGGCTTATGCGGGTCTTCACGTATCTACCTACCCGCGGTAGCCCGGTAAAGGCCGACCACGTACCTTTGCCTGCGGTAGAGACCCGTGATCGCCCGGTACCAGACAGGCCGACCACGTACCTACACGTATCGAGGAATAATGCCAGCCTGGGTCCTGACACGGCCTAAGTAACAGGCTAGGGTTAGGGTAGGGTTAGGGTTAGGGTTAGGGTTAGGGTTAGGGTTAGGGTTAGGGTTAGGGTTAGGGTTAGGGTTAGGGTTAGGGTTAGGGTTAGGGTTAGGGTTAGGGTTAGGGTTAGGGTTAGGGTTAGGGTTAGGCATCGTCAAGAGGCGGCTTAGGTTAGGGTGTACGATGGCCTGCCTTCGTTACGTTACGTTACATGAAATGTGATCGTTTCATCGAGAGACCTGCTGTACTATTCTTACGTGCGGCTTCCCGATGAAAAATTGTCAACCTGTAACACTTTTTGACTAGGCTATGGCTTTGGCTGGCCGCCGATGGTCGAGAGACCCGCGGTAACCTGTCCGCGTCTAACGTGCGACATCCCGATGAAAATCTCACCCACGTAAAAAATATTTACCGAGGGTATTGTTTGCCGGCCTGAATGGTCGAGAGACCCGCGGTAGCTCGCCTGCGTCTAACGTGCGGCTTCCCGATGAAAATGTAACCCACGTGAAATTTTTTTACCGACGGTATAGTTTGAAGGTCTCGATGGTCGAGAGACCCGCGGTAGCCTGTCCGCATCTAACGTGCGGCTTCCCGATGAAAATTTCACCCTTCTAAAAAATTGTTACCGAGGGTATAGTTTGACGCCTCGATGGTCGAGAGACCCGCGGTAGCCTGCCTGCGTCTTACGTGCGGCTTCCCGATGAAAATTTCACCCTTGTAAAAATTTTTTACCGAGGGTATAGTTTGAAGGCCTCGATGGTCGAGAGACCCGCGGTAGCCTGTCCGCATCTAACGTGCGGCTTTCCGATGAACCTTTCAGCCTTGTAAAATTTTTTTTTACCGAGGGTACAGTCAGACGGCTTCGATGGATGGTCGAGAGACCCGCGGTAGCCTGCCTGCGTCTAACGTACGGCTTCTCGATGAACAGTTCAGCCTTGTAAAATTTTTTTACCGAGGGTACAGTCAGACGGCTTCGATGGATGGTCGAGAGACCCGCGGTAGCCTGTCCGCATCTAACGTGCGGCTTTCCGATGAACCTTTCAGCCTTGTAAAATTTTTTTACCGAGGGTACAGTCAGACGGCTTCGATGGATGGTCGAGAGACCCGCGGTAGCCTGCCTCGTCTAACGTGCGGCTTTCCGATGAACATTTCAGCCTTGTAAAAATTTTTTACCGAGGTACAGTTAGACGGCTTCGATGGTCGAGAGACCCGCGGTAGTCTGCCTGCGTCTAACGGACGGCTTCCCGATGAACATTTCAGCCTTGTAAATTTTTTTTACCGAGGGTACAGTTAGACGCTTCGATGGTCGAGAGACCCGCGGTAGCCTGCCTGCGTCTAACGTACGGCTTCTCGATGAACATTTCAGCCTTGTAAAATTTTTTTTACCGAGGGTACAGTCAGACGGCTTCGATGGATGGTCGAGAGACCCGCGGTAGCCTGCCTGCGTCTAACGTACGGCTTCTCGATGAACAGTTCACCCTTGTAAAAAATTTTTACCGAGGGTATAGTTTGAAGGCTTCGATGGTCGAGAGACCCGCGGTAGCCTGCCTGCGTCTAACGTACGGCTTCTCGATGAACATTTCAGCCTTGTAAAATTTTTTTTACCGAGGGTACAGTCAGACGGCTTCGATGGATGGTCGAGAGACCCGCGGTAGCCTGCCTGCGTCTAACGTACGGCTTCTCGATGAACAGTTCACCCTTGTAAAAAATTTTTACCGAGGGTATAGTTTGAAGGCTTCGATGGTCGAGAGACCCGCGGTAGCCTGCCTGCGTCTAACGTACGGCTTCTCGATGAAAATTTCACCCTTGTAAAAAAATTTTACCGAGGGTATAGTTTGAAGGCTTCGATGGTCGAGAGACCCGCGGTAGCCTGCCTGCGTCTAACGTACGGCTTCTCGATGAACATTTCAGCCTTGTAAAATTTTTTTTACCGAGGGTACAGTCAGACGGCTTCGATGGATGGTCGAGAGACCCGCGGTAGCCTGCCTGCGTCTAACGTACGGCTTCTCGATGAACAGTTCACCCTTGTAAAAAATTTTTACGAGGGTATAGTTTGAAGGCTTCGATGGTCGAGAGACCGCGGTAGCCTGCCTGCGTCTAACGTACGGCTTCTCGATGAAAATTTCACCCTTGTAAAAAAATTTTACCGAGGGTATAGTTTGAAGGCTTCGATGGTCGAGAGACCCGCGGTAGCCTGCCTGCGTCTAACGTACGGCTTCTCGATGAACATTTCAGCCTTGTAAAATTTTTTTAACCGAGGTACAGTCAGACGGCTTCGATGGATGGTCGAGAGACCCGCGGTAGCCTGCCTGCGTCTAACGTACGGCTTCTCGATGAACAGTTCAGCCTTGTAAATTTTTTTTACGAGGGTATAGTTAGACGGCCTCGATGGTCGAGAGGACCCGCAGTAGCTGCCTGCGTCTAACGTACGGCTTCCCGATGAAAATTTCAGCCTTGTAATTTTTTTTTTACCGAGGGTATAGTCAGACGGCCTCGATGGTCGAGAGACCGCGGTAGCCTGTCCGCGTCTAACGTGCGGCTTCCCGATGAAAATTTCACCCTCGTAATTTTTTTTACCGAGGGTATAGTTAGACGGCCTCGATGGTCGAGAGACCCGCGGTAGCCTGTCCGCGTCTAACGTGCGACACCACGATGAACATTTCACCCTCGTAAAATTTTTTTTACCGAGGGTATACTTTGCCGGCCTGGACGATCGAGAGACCCGCAGTAGCTGGCCTGCGTCTAACGTACGGCTTCCCGATGAAAATTTCAGCCTTGTAATTTTTTTTTTTACCGAGGGTATAGTCAGACGGCCTCGATGGTCGAGAGACCCGCGGTAGCCTGTCCGCGTCTAACGTGCGGCTTCCCGATGAAAATTTCACCCTCGTAATTTTTTTTTACCGAGGGTATAGTTAGACGGCCTCGATGGTCGAGAGACCCGCGGTAGCCTGTCCGCGTCTAACGTGCGACCCCACGATGAACATTTCACCCTCGTAAAATTTTTTTACCGAGGGTATACTTTGCCGGCCTGGACGATCGAGAGACCCGCGGTAGCCTGTCCGCGTCTAACGTGCGACCCCACGATGAACATTTCACCCTCGTAAAATTTTTTTACCGAGGTATAGTTTGCCGGCCTGGACGATCGAGAGACCCGCGGTAGCCTGTCCGCGTCTAACGTGCGACCCCACGATGAACATTTCACCCTCGTAAAAATTTTTTACCGAGGGTATACTTTGCCGGCCTGGACGATCGAGAGACCCGCGGTAGCCTGTCCGCGTCTAACGTGCGACCCCACGATGAACATTTCACCCTCGTAAAAAATTTT
>NW_026963574.1:0-19425 GCF_036588685.1 Mytilus trossulus
TACTCTATTGCTTTTAGTACATGATAAGTTATATATGAAGGCATTTAAAAAGAATTTTTTTGCAATATTTTAATTTTTAAAGCCCCAAATGTTGATAGTTGAAATTTTTCAATTTTAACGTCAAAATTTTACACGCAAAGATGAGTATAGAACTTAACTTAATGTCTATAATATACATCCTATTGTCATGAAACTTTGTAAGCAGTGTTATAATACATTAAACTTTGTTCATACCAAGTTTTTTTAAGATTTGTCAACTCTTTCTACCCTATTAGGTCCGAGACCACCATTGTCGTCCCTTGATTTTCGTTGTTCACAAATATAGTCCCTAGTGTTGACAGTGGGTTACTTGCCATTAATTTTTATACCCCTTCCAAATTTATTTCTCCATGTTCAATGCCTCAAATTGCAAGTAGGGGGATGAAATTACACTGTAAAAAAATTTGGGTCCAGAATTTTAAAGGAAAGTAGTGATTTGGTCCAGCTGAAAAAGGTTGAAAATGAGCACTTCGGAAGCTGTCAAAAGATTTCAAGACGCCCTAAACATAAAATTGTCCATATTTTGAGTTAGAGGCGATGAAGTTTCCTATAAATTTGATATGATTTGTCCCAAAAGTAGTACAACACACTGTAAAAGTTTCTTTGAGAAAGCGCAGGTGGGATTTTTTTTATTTTCATTTATGTTCTAAAAGAAATGCACTACGAATTAATTGTGTTCTCGGACCTAAGAGGTGAAATCTGTAAATATAGAAATTGTACTCTGGCAACTTCCCTAAATGATTTGATGGTATCAACTTGTCAAATAGCATGAAACTAAAGGATTTAAACTTTTATTTTATAGAATTTCTGCAAAAATGACAAATTTTGGCATTTTATGGTCAAAATAGGCATTTTATAACTTTTCCAATATTGATGCATAAATGGCATCCTGACTTTCTATCTGACAGGTTTTTATGTGTCAATACTTGCGTTTCTATGCCTTTATCTGCTTCTTTTACTTATTTATGAACTCTGAATCTACAGAAAAGAAGTTTATCTCAGATAAAATGTGCAAAGTGTGTTGTATAAATGACCCTTGTCTAAAGCCTTGTTTGGATGAAGTCAATAGTGGGAAGCTTGGTATATAAAATTTGATGTCCATATTAGAGACCTCACTAAAATTGTATCAAATGCACTTTACAATGTCTATTGTACCTGTTCCATTTCACATAATATATTTCTTTTCTTCTGTAGGATAGCAAGTGGTTTAAATATAAGCCTGTTGAGAATAAATTGCATGCAAGTTTTTCCCTAAAAAGGCAAAAATCTTTGTTTCAGCCCATACTGCTTGTAAGAAAAGTTAATTGTAAGAGTCTTTTTGTGCTCAGATTTGTTGTATCATGTCACATGAGTATAGAAATGATAAAAAAGACACAAATTTTTATTTTTTATAGCCTCAATATGCATTTTTTAATGTAAATATGTGGCACGGCCTAAATTGACCCTAATTTTTTTCCAGTCTTACTTGGCCTAAGACCCTTTTAAACTAATATGATATGTTATTTGTAACTTTTCTTTCCATTTAAAGTACTTTAAATACATATGTGAGGATTATTTATAACCAAAAAACTTCACAAATTTAAAATTGCTGGAAAATATTACATCTTTATGTAAGGTCCCCCTTCATTGAAAAACCTAAATTTTTAGGCGCGGGCTGATATAAATTTGACTTTTGAATAATTATGCCAAGTCTGATAAATCAAATGAGTACTCTATTGCTTTTAGTACATGATAAGTTATATATGAAGGCATTTAAAAAGAATTTTTTTGCAATATTTTAATTTTTAAAGCCCCAAATGTTGATAGTTGAAATTTTTCAATTTTAACGTCAAAATTTTACACGCAAAGATGAGTATAGAACTTAACTTAATGTCTATAATATACATCCTATTGTCATGAAACTTTGTAAGCAGTGTTATAATACATTAAACTTTGTTCATACCAAGTTTTTTTAAGATTTGTCAACTCTTTCTACCCTATTAGGTCCGAGACCACCATTGTCGTCCCTTGATTTTCGTTGTTCACAAATATAGTCCCTAGTGTTGACAGTGGGTTACTTGCCATTAATTTTTATACCCCTTCCAAATTTATTTCTCCATGTTCAATGCCTCAAATTGCAAGTAGGGGGATGAAATTACACTGTAAAAAAATTTGGGTCCAGAATTTTAAAGGAAAGTAGTGATTTGGTCCAGCTGAAAAAGGTTGAAAATGAGCACTTCGGAAGCTGTCAAAAGATTTCAAGACGCCCTAAACATAAAATTGTCCATATTTTGAGTTAGAGGCGATGAAGTTTCCTATAAATTTGATATGATTTGTCCCAAAAGTAGTACAACACACTGTAAAAGTTTCTTTGAGAAAGCGCAGGTGGGATTTTTTTTATTTTCATTTATGTTCTAAAAGAAATGCACTACGAATTAATTGTGTTCTCGGACCTAAGAGGTGAAATCTGTAAATATAGAAATTGTACTCTGGCAACTTCCCTAAATGATTTGATGGTATCAACTTGTCAAATAGCATGAAACTAAAGGATTTAAACTTTTATTTTATAGAATTTCTGCAAAAATGACAAATTTTGGCATTTTATGGTCAAAATAGGCATTTTATAACTTTTCCAATATTGATGCATAAATGGCATCCTGACTTTCTATCTGACAGGTTTTTATGTGTCAATACTTGCGTTTCTATGCCTTTATCTGCTTCTTTTACTTATTTATGAACTCTGAATCTACAGAAAAGAAGTTTATCTCAGATAAAATGTGCAAAGTGTGTTGTATAAATGACCCTTGTCTAAAGCCTTGTTTGGATGAAGTCAATAGTGGGAAGCTTGGTATATAAAATTTGATGTCCATATTAGAGACCTCACTAAAATTGTATCAAATGCACTTTACAATGTCTATTGTACCTGTTCCATTTCACATAATATATTTCTTTTCTTCTGTAGGATAGCAAGTGGTTTAAATATAAGCCTGTTGAGAATAAATTGCATGCAAGTTTTTCCCTAAAAAGGCAAAAATCTTTGTTTCAGCCCATACTGCTTGTAAGAAAAGTTAATTGTAAGAGTCTTTTTGTGCTCAGATTTGTTGTATCATGTCACATGAGTATAGAAATGATAAAAAAGACACAAATTTTTATTTTTTATAGCCTCAATATGCATTTTTTAATGTAAATATGTGGCACGGCCTAAATTGACCCTAATTTTTTTCCAGTCTTACTTGGCCTAAGACCCTTTTAAACTAATATGATATGTTATTTGTAACTTTTCTTTCCATTTAAAGTACTTTAAATACATATGTGAGGATTATTTATAACCAAAAAACTTCACAAATTTAAAATTGCTGGAAAATATTACATCTTTATGTAAGGTCCCCCTTCATTGAAAAACCTAAATTTTTAGGCGCGGGCTGA
Source organism: Mytilus trossulus (assembly GCF_036588685.1). Lineage (NCBI taxonomy): Eukaryota > Metazoa > Mollusca > Bivalvia > Mytilida > Mytilidae > Mytilus > Mytilus trossulus. The sequence goes on from NW_026963574.1 coordinate 3,445, forward strand.
TATAAATTTGACTTTTGAATAATTATGCCAAGTCTGATAAATCAAATGAGTACTCTATTGCTTTTAGTACATGATAAGTTATATATGAAGGCATTTAAAAAGAATTTTTTTGCAATATTTTAATTTTTAAAGCCCCAAATGTTGATAGTTGAAATTTTTCAATTTTAACGTCAAAATTTTACACGCAAAGATGAGTATAGAACTTAACTTAATGTCTATAATATACATCCTATTGTCATGAAACTTTGTAAGCAGTGTTATAATACATTAAACTTTGTTCATACCAAGTTTTTTTAAGATTTGTCAACTCTTTCTACCCTATTAGGTCCGAGACCACCATTGTCGTCCCTTGATTTTCGTTGTTCACAAATATAGTCCCTAGTGTTGACAGTGGGTTACTTGCCATTAATTTTTATACCCCTTCCAAATTTATTTCTCCATGTTCAATGCCTCAAATTGCAAGTAGGGGGATGAAATTACACTGTAAAAAAATTTGGGTCCAGAATTTTAAAGGAAAGTAGTGATTTGGTCCAGCTGAAAAAGGTTGAAAATGAGCACTTCGGAAGCTGTCAAAAGATTTCAAGACGCCCTAAACATAAAATTGTCCATATTTTGAGTTAGAGGCGATGAAGTTTCCTATAAATTTGATATGATTTGTCCCAAAAGTAGTACAACACACTGTAAAAGTTTCTTTGAGAAAGCGCAGGTGGGATTTTTTTTATTTTCATTTATGTTCTAAAAGAAATGCACTACGAATTAATTGTGTTCTCGGACCTAAGAGGTGAAATCTGTAAATATAGAAATTGTACTCTGGCAACTTCCCTAAATGATTTGATGGTATCAACTTGTCAAATAGCATGAAACTAAAGGATTTAAACTTTTATTTTATAGAATTTCTGCAAAAATGACAAATTTTGGCATTTTATGGTCAAAATAGGCATTTTATAACTTTTCCAATATTGATGCATAAATGGCATCCTGACTTTCTATCTGACAGGTTTTTATGTGTCAATACTTGCGTTTCTATGCCTTTATCTGCTTCTTTTACTTATTTATGAACTCTGAATCTACAGAAAAGAAGTTTATCTCAGATAAAATGTGCAAAGTGTGTTGTATAAATGACCCTTGTCTAAAGCCTTGTTTGGATGAAGTCAATAGTGGGAAGCTTGGTATATAAAATTTGATGTCCATATTAGAGACCTCACTAAAATTGTATCAAATGCACTTTACAATGTCTATTGTACCTGTTCCATTTCACATAATATATTTCTTTTCTTCTGTAGGATAGCAAGTGGTTTAAATATAAGCCTGTTGAGAATAAATTGCATGCAAGTTTTTCCCTAAAAAGGCAAAAATCTTTGTTTCAGCCCATACTGCTTGTAAGAAAAGTTAATTGTAAGAGTCTTTTTGTGCTCAGATTTGTTGTATCATGTCACATGAGTATAGAAATGATAAAAAAGACACAAATTTTTATTTTTTATAGCCTCAATATGCATTTTTTAATGTAAATATGTGGCACGGCCTAAATTGACCCTAATTTTTTTCCAGTCTTACTTGGCCTAAGACCCTTTTAAACTAATATGATATGTTATTTGTAACTTTTCTTTCCATTTAAAGTACTTTAAATACATATGTGAGGATTATTTATAACCAAAAAACTTCACAAATTTAAAATTGCTGGAAAATATTACATCTTTATGTAAGGTCCCCCTTCATTGAAAAACCTAAATTTTTAGGCGCGGGCTGATATAAATTTGACTTTTGAATAATTATGCCAAGTCTGATAAATCAAATGAGTACTCTATTGCTTTTAGTACATGATAAGTTATATATGAAGGCATTTAAAAAGAATTTTTTTGCAATATTTTAATTTTTAAAGCCCCAAATGTTGATAGTTGAAATTTTTCAATTTTAACGTCAAAATTTTACACGCAAAGATGAGTATAGAACTTAACTTAATGTCTATAATATACATCCTATTGTCATGAAACTTTGTAAGCAGTGTTATAATACATTAAACTTTGTTCATACCAAGTTTTTTTAAGATTTGTCAACTCTTTCTACCCTATTAGGTCCGAGACCACCATTGTCGTCCCTTGATTTTCGTTGTTCACAAATATAGTCCCTAGTGTTGACAGTGGGTTACTTGCCATTAATTTTTATACCCCTTCCAAATTTATTTCTCCATGTTCAATGCCTCAAATTGCAAGTAGGGGGATGAAATTACACTGTAAAAAAATTTGGGTCCAGAATTTTAAAGGAAAGTAGTGATTTGGTCCAGCTGAAAAAGGTTGAAAATGAGCACTTCGGAAGCTGTCAAAAGATTTCAAGACGCCCTAAACATAAAATTGTCCATATTTTGAGTTAGAGGCGATGAAGTTTCCTATAAATTTGATATGATTTGTCCCAAAAGTAGTACAACACACTGTAAAAGTTTCTTTGAGAAAGCGCAGGTGGGATTTTTTTTATTTTCATTTATGTTCTAAAAGAAATGCACTACGAATTAATTGTGTTCTCGGACCTAAGAGGTGAAATCTGTAAATATAGAAATTGTACTCTGGCAACTTCCCTAAATGATTTGATGGTATCAACTTGTCAAATAGCATGAAACTAAAGGATTTAAACTTTTATTTTATAGAATTTCTGCAAAAATGACAAATTTTGGCATTTTATGGTCAAAATAGGCATTTTATAACTTTTCCAATATTGATGCATAAATGGCATCCTGACTTTCTATCTGACAGGTTTTTATGTGTCAATACTTGCGTTTCTATGCCTTTATCTGCTTCTTTTACTTATTTATGAACTCTGAATCTACAGAAAAGAAGTTTATCTCAGATAAAATGTGCAAAGTGTGTTGTATAAATGACCCTTGTCTAAAGCCTTGTTTGGATGAAGTCAATAGTGGGAAGCTTGGTATATAAAATTTGATGTCCATATTAGAGACCTCACTAAAATTGTATCAAATGCACTTTACAATGTCTATTGTACCTGTTCCATTTCACATAATATATTTCTTTTCTTCTGTAGGATAGCAAGTGGTTTAAATATAAGCCTGTTGAGAATAAATTGCATGCAAGTTTTTCCCTAAAAAGGCAAAAATCTTTGTTTCAGCCCATACTGCTTGTAAGAAAAGTTAATTGTAAGAGTCTTTTTGTGCTCAGATTTGTTGTATCATGTCACATGAGTATAGAAATGATAAAAAAGACACAAATTTTTATTTTTTATAGCCTCAATATGCATTTTTTAATGTAAATATGTGGCACGGCCTAAATTGACCCTAATTTTTTTCCAGTCTTACTTGGCCTAAGACCCTTTTAAACTAATATGATATGTTATTTGTAACTTTTCTTTCCATTTAAAGTACTTTAAATACATATGTGAGGATTATTTATAACCAAAAAACTTCACAAATTTAAAATTGCTGGAAAATATTACATCTTTATGTAAGGTCCCCCTTCATTGAAAAACCTAAATTTTTAGGCGCGGGCTGATATAAATTTGACTTTTGAATAATTATGCCAAGTCTGATAAATCAAATGAGTACTCTATTGCTTTTAGTACATGATAAGTTATATATGAAGGCATTTAAAAAGAATTTTTTTGCAATATTTTAATTTTTAAAGCCCCAAATGTTGATAGTTGAAATTTTTCAATTTTAACGTCAAAATTTTACACGCAAAGATGAGTATAGAACTTAACTTAATGTCTATAATATACATCCTATTGTCATGAAACTTTGTAAGCAGTGTTATAATACATTAAACTTTGTTCATACCAAGTTTTTTTAAGATTTGTCAACTCTTTCTACCCTATTAGGTCCGAGACCACCATTGTCGTCCCTTGATTTTCGTTGTTCACAAATATAGTCCCTAGTGTTGACAGTGGGTTACTTGCCATTAATTTTTATACCCCTTCCAAATTTATTTCTCCATGTTCAATGCCTCAAATTGCAAGTAGGGGGATGAAATTACACTGTAAAAAAATTTGGGTCCAGAATTTTAAAGGAAAGTAGTGATTTGGTCCAGCTGAAAAAGGTTGAAAATGAGCACTTCGGAAGCTGTCAAAAGATTTCAAGACGCCCTAAACATAAAATTGTCCATATTTTGAGTTAGAGGCGATGAAGTTTCCTATAAATTTGATATGATTTGTCCCAAAAGTAGTACAACACACTGTAAAAGTTTCTTTGAGAAAGCGCAGGTGGGATTTTTTTTATTTTCATTTATGTTCTAAAAGAAATGCACTACGAATTAATTGTGTTCTCGGACCTAAGAGGTGAAATCTGTAAATATAGAAATTGTACTCTGGCAACTTCCCTAAATGATTTGATGGTATCAACTTGTCAAATAGCATGAAACTAAAGGATTTAAACTTTTATTTTATAGAATTTCTGCAAAAATGACAAATTTTGGCATTTTATGGACAAAATAGGCATTTTATAACTTTTCCAATATTGATGCATAAATGGCATCCTGACTTTCTATCTGACAGGTTTTTATGTGTCAATACTTGCGTTTCTATGCCTTTATCTGCTTCTTTTACTTATTTATGAACTCTGAATCTACAGAAAAGAAGTTTATCTCAGATAAAATGTGCAAAGTGTGTTGTATAAATGACCCTTGTCTAAAGCCTTGTTTGGATGAAGTCAATAGTGGGAAGCTTGGTATATAAAATTTGATGTCCATATTAGAGACCTCACTAAAATTGTATCAAATGCACTTTACAATGTCTATTGTACCTGTTCCATTTCACATAATATATTTCTTTTCTTCTGTAGGATAGCAAGTGGTTTAAATATAAGCCTGTTGAGAATAAATTGCATGCAAGTTTTTCCCTAAAAAGGCAAAAATCTTTGTTTCAGCCCATACTGCTTGTAAGAAAAGTTAATTGTAAGAGTCTTTTTGTGCTCAGATTTGTTGTATCATGTCACATGAGTATAGAAATGATAAAAAAGACACAAATTTTTATTTTTTATAGCCTCAATATGCATTTTTTAATGTAAATATGTGGCACGGCCTAAATTGACCCTAATTTTTTTCCAGTCTTACTTGGCCTAAGACCCTTTTAAACTAATATGATATGTTATTTGTAACTTTTCTTTCCATTTAAAGTACTTTAAATACATATGTGAGGATTATTTATAACCAAAAAACTTCACAAATTTAAAATTGCTGGAAAATATTACATCTTTATGTAAGGTCCCCCTTCATTGAAAAACCTAAATTTTTAGGCGCGGGCTGATATAAATTTGACTTTTGAATAATTATGCCAAGTCTGATAAATCAAATGAGTACTCTATTGCTTTTAGTACATGATAAGTTATATATGAAGGCATTTAAAAAGAATTTTTTTGCAATATTTTAATTTTTAAAGCCCCAAATGTTGATAGTTGAAATTTTTCAATTTTAACGTCAAAATTTTACACGCAAAGATGAGTATAGAACTTAACTTAATGTCTATAATATACATCCTATTGTCATGAAACTTTGTAAGCAGTGTTATAATACATTAAACTTTGTTCATACCAAGTTTTTTTAAGATTTGTCAACTCTTTCTACCCTATTAGGTCCGAGACCACCATTGTCGTCCCTTGATTTTCGTTGTTCACAAATATAGTCCCTAGTGTTGACAGTGGGTTACTTGCCATTAATTTTTATACCCCTTCCAAATTTATTTCTCCATGTTCAATGCCTCAAATTGCAAGTAGGGGGATGAAATTACACTGTAAAAAAATTTGGGTCCAGAATTTTAAAGGAAAGTAGTGATTTGGTCCAGCTGAAAAAGGTTGAAAATGAGCACTTCGGAAGCTGTCAAAAGATTTCAAGACGCCCTAAACATAAAATTGTCCATATTTTGAGTTAGAGGCGATGAAGTTTCCTATAAATTTGATATGATTTGTCCCAAAAGTAGTACAACACACTGTAAAAGTTTCTTTGAGAAAGCGCAGGTGGGATTTTTTTTATTTTCATTTATGTTCTAAAAGAAATGCACTACGAATTAATTGTGTTCTCGGACCTAAGAGGTGAAATCTGTAAATATAGAAATTGTACTCTGGCAACTTCCCTAAATGATTTGATGGTATCAACTTGTCAAATAGCATGAAACTAAAGGATTTAAACTTTTATTTTATAGAATTTCTGCAAAAATGACAAATTTTGGCATTTTATGGTCAAAATAGGCATTTTATAACTTTTCCAATATTGATGCATAAATGGCATCCTGACTTTCTATCTGACAGGTTTTTATGTGTCAATACTTGCGTTTCTATGCCTTTATCTGCTTCTTTTACTTATTTATGAACTCTGAATCTACAGAAAAGAAGTTTATCTCAGATAAAATGTGCAAAGTGTGTTGTATAAATGACCCTTGTCTAAAGCCTTGTTTGGATGAAGTCAATAGTGGGAAGCTTGGTATATAAAATTTGATGTCCATATTAGAGACCTCACTAAAATTGTATCAAATGCACTTTACAATGTCTATTGTACCTGTTCCATTTCACATAATATATTTCTTTTCTTCTGTAGGATAGCAAGTGGTTTAAATATAAGCCTGTTGAGAATAAATTGCATGCAAGTTTTTCCCTAAAAAGGCAAAAATCTTTGTTTCAGCCCATACTGCTTGTAAGAAAAGTTAATTGTAAGAGTCTTTTTGTGCTCAGATTTGTTGTATCATGTCACATGAGTATAGAAATGATAAAAAAGACACAAATTTTTATTTTTTATAGCCTCAATATGCATTTTTTAATGTAAATATGTGGCACGGCCTAAATTGACCCTAATTTTTTTCCAGTCTTACTTGGCCTAAGACCCTTTTAAACTAATATGATATGTTATTTGTAACTTTTCTTTCCATTTAAAGTACTTTAAATACATATGTGAGGATTATTTATAACCAAAAAACTTCACAAATTTAAAATTGCTGGAAAATATTACATCTTTATGTAAGGTCCCCCTTCATTGAAAAACCTAAATTTTTAGGCGCGGGCTGATATAAATTTGACTTTTGAATAATTATGCCAAGTCTGATAAATCAAATGAGTACTCTATTGCTTTTAGTACATGATAAGTTATATATGAAGGCATTTAAAAAGAATTTTTTTGCAATATTTTAATTTTTAAAGCCCCAAATGTTGATAGTTGAAATTTTTCAATTTTAACGTCAAAATTTTACACGCAAAGATGAGTATAGAACTTAACTTAATGTCTATAATATACATCCTATTGTCATGAAACTTTGTAAGCAGTGTTATAATACATTAAACTTTGTTCATACCAAGTTTTTTTAAGATTTGTCAACTCTTTCTACCCTATTAGGTCCGAGACCACCATTGTCGTCCCTTGATTTTCGTTGTTCACAAATATAGTCCCTAGTGTTGACAGTGGGTTACTTGCCATTAATTTTTATACCCCTTCCAAATTTATTTCTCCATGTTCAATGCCTCAAATTGCAAGTAGGGGGATGAAATTACACTGTAAAAAAATTTGGGTCCAGAATTTTAAAGGAAAGTAGTGATTTGGTCCAGCTGAAAAAGGTTGAAAATGAGCACTTCGGAAGCTGTCAAAAGATTTCAAGACGCCCTAAACATAAAATTGTCCATATTTTGAGTTAGAGGCGATGAAGTTTCCTATAAATTTGATATGATTTGTCCCAAAAGTAGTACAACACACTGTAAAAGTTTCTTTGAGAAAGCGCAGGTGGGATTTTTTTTATTTTCATTTATGTTCTAAAAGAAATGCACTACGAATTAATTGTGTTCTCGGACCTAAGAGGTGAAATCTGTAAATATAGAAATTGTACTCTGGCAACTTCCCTAAATGATTTGATGGTATCAACTTGTCAAATAGCATGAAACTAAAGGATTTAAACTTTTATTTTATAGAATTTCTGCAAAAATGACAAATTTTGGCATTTTATGGTCAAAATAGGCATTTTATAACTTTTCCAATATTGATGCATAAATGGCATCCTGACTTTCTATCTGACAGGTTTTTATGTGTCAATACTTGCGTTTCTATGCCTTTATCTGCTTCTTTTACTTATTTATGAACTCTGAATCTACAGAAAAGAAGTTTATCTCAGATAAAATGTGCAAAGTGTGTTGTATAAATGACCCTTGTCTAAAGCCTTGTTTGGATGAAGTCAATAGTGGGAAGCTTGGTATATAAAATTTGATGTCCATATTAGAGACCTCACTAAAATTGTATCAAATGCACTTTACAATGTCTATTGTACCTGTTCCATTTCACATAATATATTTCTTTTCTTCTGTAGGATAGCAAGTGGTTTAAATATAAGCCTGTTGAGAATAAATTGCATGCAAGTTTTTCCCTAAAAAGGCAAAAATCTTTGTTTCAGCCCATACTGCTTGTAAGAAAAGTTAATTGTAAGAGTCTTTTTGTGCTCAGATTTGTTGTATCATGTCACATGAGTATAGAAATGATAAAAAAGACACAAATTTTTATTTTTTATAGCCTCAATATGCATTTTTTAATGTAAATATGTGGCACGGCCTAAATTGACCCTAATTTTTTTCCAGTCTTACTTGGCCTAAGACCCTTTTAAACTAATATGATATGTTATTTGTAACTTTTCTTTCCATTTAAAGTACTTTAAATACATATGTGAGGATTATTTATAACCAAAAAACTTCACAAATTTAAAATTGCTGGAAAATATTACATCTTTATGTAAGGTCCCCCTTCATTGAAAAACCTAAATTTTTAGGCGCGGGCTGATATAAATTTGACTTTTGAATAATTATGCCAAGTCTGATAAATCAAATGAGTACTCTATTGCTTTTAGTACATGATAAGTTATATATGAAGGCATTTAAAAAGAATTTTTTTGCAATATTTTAATTTTTAAAGCCCCAAATGTTGATAGTTGAAATTTTTCAATTTTAACGTCAAAATTTTACACGCAAAGATGAGTATAGAACTTAACTTAATGTCTATAATATACATCCTATTGTCATGAAACTTTGTAAGCAGTGTTATAATACATTAAACTTTGTTCATACCAAGTTTTTTTAAGATTTGTCAACTCTTTCTACCCTATTAGGTCCGAGACCACCATTGTCGTCCCTTGATTTTCGTTGTTCACAAATATAGTCCCTAGTGTTGACAGTGGGTTACTTGCCATTAATTTTTATACCCCTTCCAAATTTATTTCTCCATGTTCAATGCCTCAAATTGCAAGTAGGGGGATGAAATTACACTGTAAAAAAATTTGGGTCCAGAATTTTAAAGGAAAGTAGTGATTTGGTCCAGCTGAAAAAGGTTGAAAATGAGCACTTCGGAAGCTGTCAAAAGATTTCAAGACGCCCTAAACATAAAATTGTCCATATTTTGAGTTAGAGGCGATGAAGTTTCCTATAAATTTGATATGATTTGTCCCAAAAGTAGTACAACACACTGTAAAAGTTTCTTTGAGAAAGCGCAGGTGGGATTTTTTTTATTTTCATTTATGTTCTAAAAGAAATGCACTACGAATTAATTGTGTTCTCGGACCTAAGAGGTGAAATCTGTAAATATAGAAATTGTACTCTGGCAACTTCCCTAAATGATTTGATGGTATCAACTTGTCAAATAGCATGAAACTAAAGGATTTAAACTTTTATTTTATAGAATTTCTGCAAAAATGACAAATTTTGGCATTTTATGGTCAAAATAGGCATTTTATAACTTTTCCAATATTGATGCATAAATGGCATCCTGACTTTCTATCTGACAGGTTTTTATGTGTCAATACTTGCGTTTCTATGCCTTTATCTGCTTCTTTTACTTATTTATGAACTCTGAATCTACAGAAAAGAAGTTTATCTCAGATAAAATGTGCAAAGTGTGTTGTATAAATGACCCTTGTCTAAAGCCTTGTTTGGATGAAGTCAATAGTGGGAAGCTTGGTATATAAAATTTGATGTCCATATTAGAGACCTCACTAAAATTGTATCAAATGCACTTTACAATGTCTATTGTACCTGTTCCATTTCACATAATATATTTCTTTTCTTCTGTAGGATAGCAAGTGGTTTAAATATAAGCCTGTTGAGAATAAATTGCATGCAAGTTTTTCCCTAAAAAGGCAAAAATCTTTGTTTCAGCCCATACTGCTTGTAAGAAAAGTTAATTGTAAGAGTCTTTTTGTGCTCAGATTTGTTGTATCATGTCACATGAGTATAGAAATGATAAAAAAGACACAAATTTTTATTTTTTATAGCCTCAATATGCATTTTTTAATGTAAATATGTGGCACGGCCTAAATTGACCCTAATTTTTTTCCAGTCTTACTTGGCCTAAGACCCTTTTAAACTAATATGATATGTTATTTGTAACTTTTCTTTCCATTTAAAGTACTTTAAATACATATGTGAGGATTATTTATAACCAAAAAACTTCACAAATTTAAAATTGCTGGAAAATATTACATCTTTATGTAAGGTCCCCCTTCATTGAAAAACCTAAATTTTTAGGCGCGGGCTGATATAAATTTGACTTTTGAATAATTATGCCAAGTCTGATAAATCAAATGAGTACTCTATTGCTTTTAGTACATGATAAGTTATATATGAAGGCATTTAAAAAGAATTTTTTTGCAATATTTTAATTTTTAAAGCCCCAAATGTTGATAGTTGAAATTTTTCAATTTTAACGTCAAAATTTTACACGCAAAGATGAGTATAGAACTTAACTTAATGTCTATAATATACATCCTATTGTCATGAAACTTTGTAAGCAGTGTTATAATACATTAAACTTTGTTCATACCAAGTTTTTTTAAGATTTGTCAACTCTTTCTACCCTATTAGGTCCGAGACCACCATTGTCGTCCCTTGATTTTCGTTGTTCACAAATATAGTCCCTAGTGTTGACAGTGGGTTACTTGCCATTAATTTTTATACCCCTTCCAAATTTATTTCTCCATGTTCAATGCCTCAAATTGCAAGTAGGGGGATGAAATTACACTGTAAAAAAATTTGGGTCCAGAATTTTAAAGGAAAGTAGTGATTTGGTCCAGCTGAAAAAGGTTGAAAATGAGCACTTCGGAAGCTGTCAAAAGATTTCAAGACGCCCTAAACATAAAATTGTCCATATTTTGAGTTAGAGGCGATGAAGTTTCCTATAAATTTGATATGATTTGTCCCAAAAGTAGTACAACACACTGTAAAAGTTTCTTTGAGAAAGCGCAGGTGGGATTTTTTTTATTTTCATTTATGTTCTAAAAGAAATGCACTACGAATTAATTGTGTTCTCGGACCTAAGAGGTGAAATCTGTAAATATAGAAATTGTACTCTGGCAACTTCCCTAAATGATTTGATGGTATCAACTTGTCAAATAGCATGAAACTAAAGGATTTAAACTTTTATTTTATAGAATTTCTGCAAAAATGACAAATTTTGGCATTTTATGGTCAAAATAGGCATTTTATAACTTTTCCAATATTGATGCATAAATGGCATCCTGACTTTCTATCTGACAGGTTTTTATGTGTCAATACTTGCGTTTCTATGCCTTTATCTGCTTCTTTTACTTATTTATGAACTCTGAATCTACAGAAAAGAAGTTTATCTCAGATAAAATGTGCAAAGTGTGTTGTATAAATGACCCTTGTCTAAAGCCTTGTTTGGATGAAGTCAATAGTGGGAAGCTTGGTATATAAAATTTGATGTCCATATTAGAGACCTCACTAAAATTGTATCAAATGCACTTTACAATGTCTATTGTACCTGTTCCATTTCACATAATATATTTCTTTTCTTCTGTAGGATAGCAAGTGGTTTAAATATAAGCCTGTTGAGAATAAATTGCATGCAAGTTTTTCCCTAAAAAGGCAAAAATCTTTGTTTCAGCCCATACTGCTTGTAAGAAAAGTTAATTGTAAGAGTCTTTTTGTGCTCAGATTTGTTGTATCATGTCACATGAGTATAGAAATGATAAAAAAGACACAAATTTTTATTTTTTATAGCCTCAATATGCATTTTTTAATGTAAATATGTGGCACGGCCTAAATTGACCCTAATTTTTTTCCAGTCTTACTTGGCCTAAGACCCTTTTAAACTAATATGATATGTTATTTGTAACTTTTCTTTCCATTTAAAGTACTTTAAATACATATGTGAGGATTATTTATAACCAAAAAACTTCACAAATTTAAAATTGCTGGAAAATATTACATCTTTATGTAAGGTCCCCCTTCATTGAAAAACCTAAATTTTTAGGCGCGGGCTGATATAAATTTGACTTTTGAATAATTATGCCAAGTCTGATAAATCAAATGAGTACTCTATTGCTTTTAGTACATGATAAGTTATATATGAAGGCATTTAAAAAGAATTTTTTTGCAATATTTTAATTTTTAAAGCCCCAAATGTTGATAGTTGAAATTTTTCAATTTTAACGTCAAAATTTTACACGCAAAGATGAGTATAGAACTTAACTTAATGTCTATAATATACATCCTATTGTCATGAAACTTTGTAAGCAGTGTTATAATACATTAAACTTTGTTCATACCAAGTTTTTTTAAGATTTGTCAACTCTTTCTACCCTATTAGGTCCGAGACCACCATTGTCGTCCCTTGATTTTCGTTGTTCACAAATATAGTCCCTAGTGTTGACAGTGGGTTACTTGCCATTAATTTTTATACCCCTTCCAAATTTATTTCTCCATGTTCAATGCCTCAAATTGCAAGTAGGGGGATGAAATTACACTGTAAAAAAATTTGGGTCCAGAATTTTAAAGGAAAGTAGTGATTTGGTCCAGCTGAAAAAGGTTGAAAATGAGCACTTCGGAAGCTGTCAAAAGATTTCAAGACGCCCTAAACATAAAATTGTCCATATTTTGAGTTAGAGGCGATGAAGTTTCCTATAAATTTGATATGATTTGTCCCAAAAGTAGTACAACACACTGTAAAAGTTTCTTTGAGAAAGCGCAGGTGGGATTTTTTTTATTTTCATTTATGTTCTAAAAGAAATGCACTACGAATTAATTGTGTTCTCGGACCTAAGAGGTGAAATCTGTAAATATAGAAATTGTACTCTGGCAACTTCCCTAAATGATTTGATGGTATCAACTTGTCAAATAGCATGAAACTAAAGGATTTAAACTTTTATTTTATAGAATTTCTGCAAAAATGACAAATTTTGGCATTTTATGGTCAAAATAGGCATTTTATAACTTTTCCAATATTGATGCATAAATGGCATCCTGACTTTCTATCTGACAGGTTTTTATGTGTCAATACTTGCGTTTCTATGCCTTTATCTGCTTCTTTTACTTATTTATGAACTCTGAATCTACAGAAAAGAAGTTTATCTCAGATAAAATGTGCAAAGTGTGTTGTATAAATGACCCTTGTCTAAAGCCTTGTTTGGATGAAGTCAATAGTGGGAAGCTTGGTATATAAAATTTGATGTCCATATTAGAGACCTCACTAAAATTGTATCAAATGCACTTTACAATGTCTATTGTACCTGTTCCATTTCACATAATATATTTCTTTTCTTCTGTAGGATAGCAAGTGGTTTAAATATAAGCCTGTTGAGAATAAATTGCATGCAAGTTTTTCCCTAAAAAGGCAAAAATCTTTGTTTCAGCCCATACTGCTTGTAAGAAAAGTTAATTGTAAGAGTCTTTTTGTGCTCAGATTTGTTGTATCATGTCACATGAGTATAGAAATGATAAAAAAGACACAAATTTTTATTTTTTATAGCCTCAATATGCATTTTTTAATGTAAATATGTGGCACGGCCTAAATTGACCCTAATTTTTTTCCAGTCTTACTTGGCCTAAGACCCTTTTAAACTAATATGATATGTTATTTGTAACTTTTCTTTCCATTTAAAGTACTTTAAATACATATGTGAGGATTATTTATAACCAAAAAACTTCACAAATTTAAAATTGCTGGAAAATATTACATCTTTATGTAAGGTCCCCCTTCATTGAAAAACCTAAATTTTTAGGCGCGGGCTGATATAAATTTGACTTTTGAATAATTATGCCAAGTCTGATAAATCAAATGAGTACTCTATTGCTTTTAGTACATGATAAGTTATATATGAAGGCATTTAAAAAGAATTTTTTTGCAATATTTTAATTTTTAAAGCCCCAAATGTTGATAGTTGAAATTTTTCAATTTTAACGTCAAAATTTTACACGCAAAGATGAGTATAGAACTTAACTTAATGTCTATAATATACATCCTATTGTCATGAAACTTTGTAAGCAGTGTTATAATACATTAAACTTTGTTCATACCAAGTTTTTTTAAGATTTGTCAACTCTTTCTACCCTAAGAGGTGAAATCTGTAAATATAGAAATTGTACTCTGGCAACTTCCCTAAATGATTTGATGGTATCAACTTGTCAAATAGCATGAAACTAAAGGATTTAAACTTTTATTTTATAGAATTTCTGCAAAAATGACAAATTTTGGCATTTTATGGTCAAAATAGGCATTTTATAACTTTTCCAATATTGATGCATAAATGGCATCCTGACTTTCTATCTGACAGGTTTTTATGTGTCAATACTTGCGTTTCTATGCCTTTATCTGCTTCTTTTACTTATTTATGAACTCTGAATCTACAGAAAAGAAGTTTATCTCAGATAAAATGTGCAAAGTGTGTTGTATAAATGACCCTTGTCTAAAGCCTTGTTTGGATGAAGTCAATAGTGGGAAGCTTGGTATATAAAATTTGATGTCCATATTAGAGACCTCACTAAAATTGTATCAAATGCACTTTACAATGTCTATTGTACCTGTTCCATTTCACATAATATATTTCTTTTCTTCTGTAGGATAGCAAGTGGTTTAAATATAAGCCTGTTGAGAATAAATTGCATGCAAGTTTTTCCCTAAAAAGGCAAAAATCTTTGTTTCAGCCCATACTGCTTGTAAGAAAAGTTAATTGTAAGAGTCTTTTTGTGCTCAGATTTGTTGTATCATGTCACATGAGTATAGAAATGATAAAAAAGACACAAATTTTTATTTTTTATAGCCTCAATATGCATTTTTTAATGTAAATATGTGGCACGGCCTAAATTGACCCTAATTTTTTTCCAGTCTTACTTGGCCTAAGACCCTTTTAAACTAATATGATATGTTATTTGTAACTTTTCTTTCCATTTAAAGTACTTTAAATACATATGTGAGGATTATTTATAACCAAAAAACTTCACAAATTTAAAATTGCTGGAAAATATTACATCTTTATGTAAGGTCCCCCTTCATTGAAAAACCTAAATTTTTAGGCGCGGGCTGATATAAATTTGACTTTTGAATAATTATGCCAAGTCTGATAAATCAAATGAGTACTCTATTGCTTTTAGTACATGATAAGTTATATATGAAGGCATTTAAAAAGAATTTTTTTGCAATATTTTAATTTTTAAAGCCCCAAATGTTGATAGTTGAAATTTTTCAATTTTAACGTCAAAATTTTACACGCAAAGATGAGTATAGAACTTAACTTAATGTCTATAATATACATCCTATTGTCATGAAACTTTGTAAGCAGTGTTATAATACATTAAACTTTGTTCATACCAAGTTTTTTTAAGATTTGTCAACTCTTTCTACCCTATTAGGTCCGAGACCACCATTGTCGTCCCTTGATTTTCGTTGTTCACAAATATAGTCCCTAGTGTTGACAGTGGGTTACTTGCCATTAATTTTTATACCCCTTCCAAATTTATTTCTCCATGTTCAATGCCTCAAATTGCAAGTAGGGGGATGAAATTACACTGTAAAAAAATTTGGGTCCAGAATTTTAAAGGAAAGTAGTGATTTGGTCCAGCTGAAAAAGGTTGAAAATGAGCACTTCGGAAGCTGTCAAAAGATTTCAAGACGCCCTAAACATAAAATTGTCCATATTTTGAGTTAGAGGCGATGAAGTTTCCTATAAATTTGATATGATTTGTCCCAAAAGTAGTACAACACACTGTAAAAGTTTCTTTGAGAAAGCGCAGGTGGGATT
>NW_026963575.1:0-7500 GCF_036588685.1 Mytilus trossulus
ACCCGCGGCTGAGAAGGGACGTGGTCGTCCTCGATAGCGGGGCTACCGCATGCGATGGGAAAAAATTTTTTTTTTTTTTTTTTTTTTTTCATCGGGCTTACCCGCGGCTGAGAAGGGACGTGGTCGTCCTCGATAGCGGGGGCTACCGCATGCGATGGGAAAAAATTTTTTTTTTTTTTTTTTTTTTTTTTTTTCATCGGGCTTACCCGCGGCTGAGAAGGGACGTGGTCGTCCTCGATAGCGGGGCTACCGCATGCGATGGGGAAAAAAAAAATTTTTTTTTTTTTTTTTTTTTTTTTTTCAGCGGGCTTACCCGCGGCTGAGAAGGTACCGCGGGTATCATCGTACGTGGTCGACCCGATAGCGGGCTACCGCGGGTAAAGGGACGTCGACGGCCTCGGTAGCGAGCTACCGCGGGTCTCATCGTACGTGGTCGACCCGATAGCGGGCTACCGCGGGTAAAGGGACGTCGACGGCCTCGGTAGCGAGCTACCGCGGGTCTCATCGTACGTGGTCGACCCGATAGCGGGCTATCGCAGGTAAAGGGACGTCGACGGCCGTGCTAGCGGGCTACCGCGGATATCATCGTACGCGGTCGACCCGATAGCGGGCTACCGCGGGTAAAGGGACGTGGACGGCCGTGCTAGCGGGCTACCGCGGGTCTCATCGTACGTGGTCGACCCGATAGCGAGCTACCGCGGGTAAAGGGACGTGGACGGCCGTGCTAGCGGGCTACCGCGGGTCTCATCGTACGTGGTCGACCCGATAGCGGGCTATCGCGGGTAAAGGGACGTGGACGGCCGTGCTAGCGGGCTACCGCGGGTCTCATCGTACGTGGTCGACCCGATAGCGGGCTATCGCAGGTAAAGGGACGTCGACGGCCGTGCTAGCGGGCTACCGCGGATATCATCGTACGCGGTCGACCCGATAGCGGGCTACCGCGGGTAAAGGGACGTGGACGGCCGTGCTAGCGGGCTACCGCGGGTCTCATCGTACGTGGTCGACCCGATAGCGGGCTACCGCGGGTAAAGGGACGTGGACGGCCGTGCTAGCGGGCTACCGCGGGTCTCATCGTACGTGGTCGACCCGATAGCGGGCTACCGCGGGTAAAGGGACGTGGACGGCCGTGCTAGCGGGCTACCGCGGGTCTCATCGTACGCGGTCGACCCGATAGCGGGCTACCGCGGGTAAAGGGACGTGGACGGCCGTGCTAGCGGGCTACCGCGGGTCTCATCGTACGTGGTCGACCCGATAGCGAGCTACCGCGGGTAAAGGGACGTGGACGGCCGTGCTAGCGGGCTACCGCGGGTCTCATCGTACGTGGTCGACCCGATAGCGGGCTATCGCGGGTAAAGGGACGTGGACGGCCGTGCTAGCGGGCTACCGCGGGTCTCATCGTACGTGGTCGACCCGATAGCGAGCTTCCGCGGGTAAAGGGACGTGGACGGCCGTGCTAGCGGGCTACCGCGGGTCTCATCGTACGTGGTCGACCCGATAGCGAGCTACCGCGGGTAAAGGGACGTGGACGGCCTCGGTAGCGAGCTACCGCGGGTATCATCGTACGTGGTCGACCCGATAGCGGGCTATCGCAGGTAAAGGGACGTGGACGGCCGTGCTAGCGGGCTACCGCGGGTCTCATCGTACGTGGTCGACCCGATAGCGAGCTACCGCGGGTAAAGGGGACGTGGACGGCCCCGGTAGCGAGCTACCGCGGGTAAAGGGACGTGGACGGCCGTGCTAACGGGCTACCGCGGGTATCATCGTACGTGGTCGACCCGATAGCGGGCTACGGCAGGCAAAGGAACGTCGACGGCCTCGGTAGCCAGCTACCGCGGGTAAGGAGGGACGTGGTCGACCCGATAGCGGGCTACGGCCGGCAAAGGATCATCGACGGCCTCGGTAGCGAGCTACCGCGGGTAAGAAGGGGACGTGGTCGACCCGATAGCGGGCTATCGCAGGCAAAGGAACGTCGACGGCCTCGGTAGCCAGCTACCGCGGGTAAGGAGGGACGTGGTCGACCCGATAGCGGGCTACGGCAGGCAAAGGTACGTCGACGGCCTCGGTAGCCAGCTACCGCGGGTAAGGAGGGACGTGGTCGACCCGATAGCGGTCTACCGCAGGCAAAGGTACGTCGACGGCCTCGGTAGCCAGCTACCGCGGGTAAGGAGGGACGTGGTCGACCCGATAGCGGGCTACCGCCGGCAAAGGTACGTCGACGGCCTCGGTAGCGAGCTACCGCGGGTAAGAAGGGGACGTGGTCGACCCGATAGCGGGCTATCGCAGGCAAAGGAACGTCGACGGCCTCGGTAGCCAGCTACCGCGGGTAAGGAGGGACGTGGTCGACCCGATAGCGGGCTACGGCAGGCAAAGGTACGTCGACGGCCTCGGTAGCCAGCTACCGCGGGTAAGGAGGGACGTGGTCGACCCGATAGCGGTCTACCGCAGGCAAAGGTACGTCGACGGCCTCGGTAGCCAGCTACCGCGGGTAAGGAGGGACGTGGTCGACCCGATAGCGGGCTACCGCAGGCAAAGGTACGTCGACGGCCTCGGTAGCCAGCTACCGCGGGTAAGGAGGGACGTGGTCGACCCGATAGCGGGCTACCGCAGGCAAAGGTACGTCGACGGCCTCGGTAGCCAGCTACCGCGGGTAAGGAGGGACGTGGTCGACCTGATAGCGGTCTACCGCAGGTAAAGGTACGTCGACGGCCTCGGTAGCCAGCTACCGCGGGTAAGAAGGGGACGTGGTCGACCTGTCAGCGGGCTACCACGAGAAAGGTACGTGGACGGACGGCCTGTTAGCGGGCTACCACGAGGAAGGTACGTGGACGGCCTGTTAGCGGGCTACCACGAGGAAGGTACGTGGACGGCCTGTTAGAGGGGTACCACGGGCTTATGCGGGGTCTTCACGTATCTACCTACCCGCGGTAGCCCGGTAAAGGCCGACCACGTACCTTTGCCTGCGGTAGAGACCCGTGATCGCCCGGTACCAGACGGGTACCACGGGCTTATGCGGGTCTTCACGTATCTACCTACCCGCGGTAGCCCGGTAAAGGCCGACCACGTACCTTTGCCTGCGGTAGAGACCCGTGATCGCCCGGTACCAGACGGGTACCACGGGCTTATGCGGGTCTTCACGTATCTACCTACCCGCGGTAGCCCGGTAAAGGCCGACCACGTACCTTTGCCTGCGGTAGAGACCCGTGATCGCCCGGTACCAGACGGGTACCACGGGCTTATGCGGGTCTTCACGTATCTACCTACCCGCGGTAGCCCGGTAAAGGCCGACCACGTACCTTTGCCTGCGGTAGAGACCCGTGATCGCCCGGTACCAGACGGGTACCACGGGCTTATGCGGGGTCTTCACGTATCTACCTACCCGCGGTAGCCCGGTAAAGGCCGACCACGTACCTTTGCCCTGCGGTAGAGACCCGTGATCGCCCGGTACCAGACGGGTACCCACGGGCTTATGCGGGGTCTTCACGTATCTACCTACCCGCGGTAGCCCGGTAAAGGCCGACCACGTACCTTTGCCTGCGGTAGAGACCCGTGATCGCCCGGTACCAGACGGGTACCACGGGCTTATGCGGGGTCTTCACGTATCTACCTACCCGCGGTAGCCCGGTAAAGGCCGACCACGTACCTTTGCCTGCGGTAGAGACCCGTGATCGCCCGGTACCAGACGGGTACCACGGGCTTATGCGGGTCTTCACGTATCTACCTACCCGCGGTAGCCCGGTAAAGGCCGACCACGTACCTTTGCCTGCGGTAGAGACCCGTGATCGCCCGGTACCAGACAGGCCGACCACGTACCTACACGTATCGAGGAATAATGCCAGCCTGGGTCCTGACACGGCCTAAGTAACAGGCTAGGGTTAGGGTTAGGGTTAGGGTTAGGGTTAGGGTTAGGGTTAGGGTTAGGGTTAGGGTTAGGGTTAGGGTTAGGGTTAGGGTTAGGGTTAGGGTTAGGGTTAGGGTTAGGGTTAGGGTTAGGGTTAGGGTTAGGGTTAGGCATCGTCAAGAGGCGGCTTAGGGTTAGGGTGTACGATGCCTGCCTTCGTTACGTTACGTTACATGAAATGTGATCGTTTCATCGAGAGACCCTGCTGTACTATTCTTACGTGCGGCTTCCCGATGAAAAATTGTCAACCTGTAACACTTTTTGACTAGGCTATGGCTTTGGCTGGCCGCCGATGGTCGAGAGACCCGCGGTAACCTGTCCGCGTCTAACGTGCGACATCCCGATGAAAATCTCACCCACGTAAAAAATATTTACCGAGGGTATTGTTTGCCGGCCTGAATGGTCGAGAGACCCGCGGTAGCTCGCCTGCGTCTAACGTGCGGCTTCCCGATGAAAATGTAACCCACGTGAAATTTTTTTACCGACGGTATAGTTTGAAGGTCTCGATGGTCGAGAGACCCGCGGTAGCCTGTCCGCATCTAACGTGCGGCTTCCCGATGAAAATTTCACCCTTCTAAAAAATTGTTACCGAGGGTATAGTTTGACGGCCTCGATGGTCGAGAGACCCGCGGTAGCCTGCCTGCGTCTTACGTGCGGCTTCCCGATGAAAATTTCACCCTTGTAAAAATTTTTTACCGAGGGTATAGTTTGAAGGCCTCGATGGTCGAGAGACCCGCGGTAGCCTGTCCGCATCTAACGTGCGGCTTTCCGATGAACCTTTCAGCCTTGTAAAATTTTTTTTACCGAGGGTACAGTCAGACGGCTTCGATGGATGGTCGAGAGACCCGCGGTAGCCTGCCTGCGTCTAACGTACGGCTTCTCGATGAACAGTTCAGCCTTGTAAAATTTTTTTTACCGAGGGTACAGTCAGACGGCTTCGATGGATGGTCGAGAGACCCGCGGTAGCCTGTCCGCATCTAACGTGCGGCTTTCCGATGAACCTTTCAGCCTTGTAAAATTTTTTTACCGAGGGTACAGTCAGACGGCTTCGATGGATGGTCGAGAGACCCGCGGTAGCCTGCCTGCGTCTAACGTACGGCTTCTCGATGAACAGTTCAGCCTTGTAAAATTTTTTTTACCGAGGGTACAGTCAGACGGCTTCGATGGATGGTCGAGAGACCCGCGGTAGCCTGTCCGCATCTAACGTGCGGCTTTCCGATGAACCTTTCAGCCTTGTAAAATTTTTTTACCGAGGGTACAGTCAGACGGCTTCGATGGATGGTCGAGAGACCCGCGGTAGCCTGCCTCGTCTAACGTGCGGCTTTCCGATGAACATTTCAGCCTTGTAAAAATTTTTTACCGAGGGTACAGTTAGACGGCTTCGATGGTCGAGAGACCCGCGGTAGTCTGCCTGCGTCTAACGGACGGCTTCCCGATGAACATTTCAGCCTTGTAAATTTTTTTTACCGAGGGTACAGTTAGACGGCTTCGATGGTCGAGAGACCCGCGGTAGCCTGCCTGCGTCTAACGTACGGCTTCTCGATGAACATTTCAGCCTTGTAAAATTTTTTTTTACCGAGGGTACAGTCAGACGGCTTCGATGGATGGTCGAGAGACCCGCGGTAGCCTGCCTGCGTCTAACGTACGGCTTCTCGATGAACAGTTCACCCTTGTAAAAAATTTTTACCGAGGGTATAGTTTGAAGGCTTCGATGGTCGAGAGACCCGCGGTAGCCTGCCTGCGTCTAACGTACGGCTTCTCGATGAACATTTCAGCCTTGTAAAATTTTTTTTACCGAGGGTACAGTCAGACGGCTTCGATGGATGGTCGAGAGACCCGCGGTAGCCTGCCTGCGTCTAACGTACGGCTTCTCGATGAACAGTTCACCCTTGTAAAAAATTTTTACCGAGGGTATAGTTTGAAGGCTTCGATGGTCGAGAGACCCGCGGTAGCCTGCCTGCGTCTAACGTACGGCTTCTCGATGAACAGTTCACCCTTGTAAAAAATTTTTACCGAGGGTATAGTTTGAAGGCTTCGATGGTCGAGAGACCCGCGGTAGCCTGCCTGCGTCTAACGTACGGCTTCTCGATGAAAATTTCACCCTTGTAAAAAAATTTTACCGAGGGTATAGTTTGAAGGCTTCGATGGTCGAGAGACCCGCGGTAGCCTGCCTGCGTCTAACGTACGGCTTCTCGATGAACATTTCAGCCTTGTAAAATTTTTTTTACCGAGGGTACAGTCAGACGGCTTCGATGGATGGTCGAGAGACCCGCGGTAGCCTGCCTGCGTCTAACGTACGGCTTCTCGATGAACAGTTCACCCTTGTAAAAAATTTTTACCGAGGGTATAGTTTGAAGGCTTCGATGGTCGAGAGACCCGCGGTAGCCTGCCTGCGTCTAACGTACGGCTTCTCGATGAAAATTTCACCCTTGTAAAAAAATTTTACCGAGGGTATAGTTTGAAGGCTTCGATGGTCGAGAGACCCGCGGTAGCCTGCCTGCGTCTAACGTACGGCTTCTCGATGAACATTTCAGCCTTGTAAAATTTTTTTTACCGAGGGTACAGTCAGACGGCTTCGATGGATGGTCGAGAGACCCGCGGTAGCCTGCCTGCGTCTAACGTACGGCTTCTCGATGAACAGTTCAGCCTTGTAAATTTTTTTTACCGAGGGTATAGTTAGACGGCCTCGATGGTCGAGAGACCCGCAGTAGCTGGCCTGCGTCTAACGTACGGCTTCCCGATGAAAATTTCAGCCTTGTAATTTTTTTTTTACCGAGGGTATAGTCAGACGGCCTCGATGGTCGAGAGACCCGCGGTAGCCTGTCCGCGTCTAACGTGCGGCTTCCCGATGAAAATTTCACCCTCGTAATTTTTTTTTTACCGAGGGTATAGTTAGACGGCCTCGATGGTCGAGAGACCCGCGGTAGCCTGTCCGCGTCTAACGTGCGACACCACGATGAACATTTCACCCTCGTAAAATTTTTTTACCGAGGGTATACTTTGCCGGCCTGGACGATCGAGAGACCCGCAGTAGCTGGCCTGCGTCTAACGTACGGCTTCCCGATGAAAATTTCAGCCTTGTAATTTTTTTTTTTACCGAGGGTATAGTCAGACGGCCTCGATGGTCGAGAGACCCGCGGTAGCCTGTCCGCGTCTAACGTGCGGCTTCCCGATGAAAATTTCACCCTCGTAATTTTTTTTTACCGAGGGTATAGTTAGACGGCCTCGATGGTCGAGAGACCCGCGGTAGCCTGTCCGCGTCTAACGTGCGACCCCACGATGAACATTTCACCCTCGTAAAATTTTTTTACCGAGGGTATACTTTGCCGGCCTGGACGATCGAGAGAGACCCGCGGTAGCCTGTCCGCGTCTAACGTGCGACCCCACGATGAACATTTCACCCTCGTAAAATTTTTTTACCGAGGGTATAGTTTGCCGGCCTGGACGATCGAGAGACCCGCGGTAGCCTGTCCGCGTCTAACGTGCGACCCCACGATGAACATTTCACCCTCGTAAAAATTTTTTACCGAGGGTATACTTTGCCGGCCTGGACGATCGAGAGACCCGCGGTAGCCTGTCCGCGTCTAACGTGCGACCCCACG